>NC_072473.1:10000-105000 GCF_027574615.1 Eptesicus fuscus
ATCAGTTAATCTCCTTCAATGAGATGATGTGGATGAGGTGATGTTTTGACTTCTGGTGGGTCAGTCTGACCATGCTTATAAGTTGATATGACACTTGAACCCTGATGCTCAAGCCTTGCATGTTGACCCTTGACCTTTTAACCATTATCACTGACCTCTGAACCTTATTATTTTGCCTTTGAATATTAAACTCTGACCCATGACTTTTGACCCAGACCCTGACCAATGCACCCTCTCCCTCTGAAATTCTAATCTAACCTAAAGGGGGATAAATATCATTAGAAAAAATTAAACACAATAAAATTATGCAATGACGACACACTTTACACACAAGATAAGGCTCATGTTGGCAAATCAGAGCAATCTCTTCCCAAGCCAAAACAATGACAAATAAACACACAAGTCATTTTTTCTTTAACATTTGCATCTTCTAGGCACCAAAAGAAGCTACCTAATGAGCAAAAAGAGGGCCTGGAAAATGCAAAAAATAGTTAGAAATACCTCCAATATCACTTCTTATCCAAAAACAGGAATTTGTAAAAATCATGAACAAAACAACAAACAACTTAATTTTTAGATGATCTGAAATCCCTTCTCCAGAAAGGACACACTAAAGACAGATCAAAAAGGTGGCAGGTTTGATGACAGGTTGCACGTACCCACATTGCAAGTTTGATCACTGATAGGGGCACGTATGGGAGGCAACTGATCAATGTTTCTCTCTCTCTCTCTCTCTCTCTCTCTCTCTCTCTCTCACTTTCTCTCTTTAGATATAGTAAGTATGTTATCGTAGGTGTAAAAGAAAATAGCATTCTTTAAGGTGAATATTGACCTTGGAAGAGAATCACTGATCAGCTGCCTCCTGCACATCCTCCACCAGAGATCAAGCATTCCCTGCAACTCGGGCATGTGCCCTGACCGTGAATCCAACTGTGACCTCCAGGTTCATAGGCTGACACTCAACCACTGAGCCACACCAGCCAGGTGTATAAATATTCTTATCTCTAGATATAAAAGCCTAAGTGACCGAACAACCAACGACCCGTCGCTATGATCGCACTGACCACCAGGGGGAAGATGCTCAATGCAGATGAGACTTTAATATCCTGCCTCAACTCTATAAACTTGGGGACTCTTATTAGTGTTGAATTCAACGCAATGACCATCAGTGGACAGACACTAGATGCCAGAGACAATCAGGACCCCAGACACACACCCTGGACTCCAGAACCTGGACCATACAGCAGATCACAAACCAAAACCTGGACCCCCGGACCTGGGACTCAAACTCAAAGCGATTCCCCTGACTCCAGCATACTATGCAGCACAAAAGCCAGAAACCAGATGCCAGAGACTGACAGCTAATTCTTAATACCTGATTCCACACTCCGGAATCTGAATCTATAGCTGCACTCAGACCCGCACAGAACCCAGGACACAAAGCCACGCCCAAAGACACCCCAAACCCCAGACACACACCGCATACATATCTGAGCCGAAACCACAGACCCTGGACATAGAGCAGGGATCTATGACTAAGATGCCACAGCCACAATGTGGAGTTGGAGACAGACACCAGACCTCAGTTGCCAGATGCCAGATGCACGAACTAAACTAGGTCCTCACATTGCACACAAACCCATGATTCAATAAAGAGAACCCATGTCACTCTAAGTCCAAGCAGCTTAGTTTCACAAATACTTTTTTTCATGCCAATGTCAATGTATAAGAGAAGAAAATAATTCCAGAACTTCAAAATCCTATCAAACCCTGCAGTGTCACACACATGAGGCCAACAGAATAGTACAGTAATGATAATGCTCACCTTTGCTGGCAGGTGTCCATGATCTCTCGGCTGCAGCAGCGTGAGAAGTTAGCCGTATCCCAGCCAATAATTTCACAAGGCTGGCTCTTCAAAACTGTGGGAGATTTAAAAAATAATTATTTACCTCATACCTTGTAAATTCTAAAAGCTGGGCTAATAACCAAATTAATATGATCAAATTAACAAGAGATGTACTACGTTTAATACATGCACAAAGAAAACTCATACAGATGAGTGCCAAAGACAAGAAGGCAATAGTAGGACCTGGAAATGTTAGAAAATGGGGAACCAGGGTCTTAGATTGTGGAGGTGCAATGGGTGATATTCAGGAAAAGTGCAGGATATGTGGCATGGTAATGCTTGTTAGGTAATCTCAAAAACTATAGGATGGGAGAAGGGGTAAGAGATGAGTATCAAGAAACTCCTGGCAGCCTGGCCAGTGCGACTCAGTGGTTGAGCCTTGACCCATGAACCAGGAAGTCATGTTTGATTCCCAGTCAAGGGCACATGCCCAGGTTGTGAGCTCGATCCTCAGTGGGTGTGTGCAGGATGCAGCCGATCAATGATTCTCTCTCATCATTAATATTTCTATCTCTCTCCCTCTCCCTTCCTCTCTGAAATCAATAAAAATATGATTTGAAAATAATAAAGGAAACTTCTGAAAAAGCAAATGAATGGATAAAAGCTACCCTGACCAGATAGGATAATGTATTGTGTTATAATGCTACAGTAATTTAAAAACTTGGGTAATGTCCTAACTGGTTTGGCTCAGTGGATAGAGCATCAGCCTGCGAACTGAAGGGTCTCGGGTTCGATTCCAGTCAAGGGCATGTACCTTGGTTGCAGGCACATCCCCAGTGGGAGGTGTGCAGGAGGCAGCTGATCGATGTTTTTTTGTCATGGATGTTTCTAACTCTCTCTCCCTCTCCCTTCCTCTCTGTAAAAAATCAATAAAAAAATTTTTAAATAAATAAATAAAATGAAAAAAATAAAATAAAAACTTAGGTAATGTCCTATGAATAGAGAAGTTGATGGAACAGAATGCAAAATCCAGTAACAGACTAAAATACATATGGAAATTTGGCATAATAAAAATATCTCCTTAGACCAGTGGGAAAAATACCTAATAAAAGAGAAACATGCAAATTAACCATCACTCCACCATGCCCACAGCCAATCAGTATGCAAATTAACCCAACAAAGATGGAGGTTAATGTGCATATGCAGGCGTGGAGCAGCGTGACGCCTGCTATGAGGGGAAGGGGGCAGCGGAGGGAGCTACAGGAGCCGTGCTCAGGACAGAAGCTGGGACTTGCCGGCTCCCGGGTGGGCCGGGTGCAGGGACATGCCGGCTCCCGGGCGGCTGGGAGTGAAGCCCGGGGAAGGAAGGCCTATTTCTGCACAAATGTCGTCCAACGGGCCTCTAGTTACATAATAAACGGTGTTGGAACAACTGAATGGGGAAATATTGAACCAAAATCAATTCATTTCACTCATAACTGGTATAAAAACTGAAAGCTACCTAAAACATAAGGGTACAAAGAGATCAAAGTGAAGGAATGGAAAAAGAAATCTTAAGCAAACATAAATCAAATAAAAATAATATTACACAGGAGATTTGAAGGCAAAAGGCATGACTATAAATAAAGAAGGGAACTTCAGATCAATAACTTCATTTCTCTCTCATCATTGATGTTTCTCTCCCCCTCTCCCTTCCTCTCTGCAGGAGCTGCCCCCTGGTGGTCAATGCGCTCCCACATCAGAGCGCCGCTCGGCTGACGGGGATGAGCTCAGCTGACCAGGATGAGTGGCGCTCCCACAGCGGCCAATCCCCGCAGGCCACGCCCCCCCCCGCCCCCCCACCAGTGCACAAATCCCGTGCACCGGCCTCTAGTTTATAAACAATAAGCTACACTGCTGTGGTGACAACACAAGTCTTTCCTTTCCTCGCCAAGCCTGGCCTCTTAGTCTAAAGAGAATAAAAACTGTTTCTAATTGTTTAGCCCAAAGTGTCTCCTTTCATAACCTGCACTTCTTCGTGTGCAATTCCAGCGGATCTGAGAGGAACTCCTAAGCTTTGGGTCCCTGGAATTCACCTGACCTGGTTCTAACCTTTACAAGCGGCGTTCTTTTCAACACAGCACAGACCTCTCGGGTCTTCATTCTGTAAACTGTAAAATTCACACACACACACACACACACCCTTTTTATTTTGTTAATCCTCACCCAAGGATATTTTCTTCATTGATCTTCTAGAGAGCGTGGGAGGGAGGGAGGGAGGGAGGAGGGGGAAAGAGAGAGAAACATCCATGTGAGGGAGACACATCGATGGGTTGCCTCCTGTACTCGTGGGGGATCAAACCTGCAACCCAGGTTCATGCTCTTGACTGGGAATCAAACCCGAGACCCTTCAGGGTGCGGGCCTATGCTCTAACCACTGACCTACACCAGCCAGGCCGAATCCCCGTTTTATAGCTTCAACATTCGTTGCTGACAGACCGAGCCTCAGCGCCTGGGCTCTGCCTCCAGAGAGACTGCGGGATGGGACCACGCAGCTCAGTGGACTGACCGGGAGGCGGCGCTCCAGAAGCTGGTGTTCAGCCGCAGGACGTGCCCGTGAAAATGGTCCCACAGGAAAGGCTCACTGATGTCCACCCGCCTCTCAATCAGGAAAAATCCTGCTGGTCGTCTTTTATCTGCGACCCACTGTTTGTCCCGTGTCCCAAAACCAGTTATTTTACGAGGCATGTAGACACAACTGATCTAAGGAGACATCTGTATCGTACAAAATTTATTCATGGTTTTGGGTCATTTACTCAAACTTCTATGCTGCTCCATTAATTTACATACAAGTTCCATTAATTTACATACAAGCTAATGTGAAAAGCAATGAGGTGATATTTGGAATATAAAAGGTTTCGGAAAAGAGTGAGGCGAGGTGATATTTAGGAAAAACACAGCACACTGGGCAGGTTATGTTTGTAAGAAAACCCCAAAAGCAATGGGACATGTTTGGGTGGGGTGGCCAGCAGGCTCCTGTTTGCAGCCTTAAGGTCTAAAGCGGAGGCAGTTAGGCTAACGTTCCCTTCCTAAAAGGTATTTCCATGGAAACCTCTTAGAAAAAAGTGGGGAGAATTACAGGTTCTTTCTTTTTTTAAAAATATATATTTTATTGATTTTTTACAGGGAGGAAGGGAGAGGGATAGAGAGTTAGAAACATCGACGAGAGAGAAACATCCATCAGCTGCCTCCTGCACGCCCCCTACTGGGGATGTGCCCGCAACCAAGGTCCATGCCCTCGACCGGAATCGAACCCGGGACCCTTCCGTCCGCAGGCCGACGCTCTATCCACTGAGCCACACCCGTGAGGGCGGTTCTTTCTTAACTGCCAGTTCAACATCAACATGCAAAATGCAATGACCCTCCCACCCCCCAGGGCAGTGCATTGTTCACAGCTTGGTCCTCTGGATTCCCACCTTGGACGGTAAATAAAAGCTTCACATCCAGAAGCTAAACTTCCAAGGTTAAACTATGGACGTATTTCCCCCTTTAATCCTCACTGACTTCAGAGGATGCGGAGGAGGTAGAGACCCCGGACATGCTGGACCTGGGGTCAAAGCGCAACTTTGTTGGCTACAGGGAAACTGAGTCACGGGTCCATGTGGTTGCGGCTGAAACACGTCTCCACTCCTCAGAGAGCGTCCATTACGGCTGCGGGCAGTGACACACCCGAGGGCTCCGCACAGAAGCCACAGGAGGGCCTGGGGGGCTGTGGCTCCTAAGTCCCAGCCACAACGGGGAGCCCCTCGCCTGGGGTCCCGGCCACTGCGCCGCCTCCTGCCTCACGCCTCACGCCTCACACCCAGCGGCCTCTCCTCACACCTCACACCTCACACCTCACACCTCACACCTCACACCCAGCGGCCTCTCCTCACGCCTCACGCCTCACGCCTCACAACCCTCGGCCTCTCCTCACATCTCATACCTCACACCTCACGCCCAGCGGCCTCTCCTCACGGCCTCCACGCGGCTCACCTCAGCCTCAGCCTCGGCCTCTCCCTGAGCCGCTCCTCACACCTCAGGACCCGGCCACGCTGCTCCCAGGCACCACTCGCCTCAGACCCGCCAGCGCCTGCCTCGTCCCTGACCCCGTGTGGCTCCACTTGGGCCACCTCCTCCCTCAGGTCCAACCTTCGCTCCCTCGGGCTCAACACGCCTCGCGCCTCAGTTCCCTCAGTTCCTGCTCTGCCCGCTTCAGGGCGGGTCTGTGGTTTCTGACGCACAGGGAGGCCACGCCCCTCATTCCAACCCGGCCCCGCCCCTTATTCCAGCCTGGCCCCGCCCCTCATTCCAACCCGGCCCCGCCCCTCATTCCAACCTGGCCCCGCCCCTCATTCCAGCCTGGCCCCGCCCCTCATTCCAACCTGGCCCCGCCCCATTCCAGCCCGGCCCCGCCCCTCATTCCATCCTGGACCCGCCCCTCATTCCAACCTGGCCCCGCCCCATTCAAACCTGGCCCCGCCCCTCCATCAGGAAAAAGCTTTGTGGCTTAGCCTTTTTTTAGTTGTTAATCCTCAAGGAGGATATTTGCTTTGAGTATTTAAGAGAAAATGGGAGGGAGCCCTGGCCGGTGTGGCTCAGTGGATAGAGCGTCAGCCTGTGGACTGAAGCGTCCCGGGTTCGATTCCGATCAGGGCACACGCCCGGGTTTCAGACTTGATCCCCAGTAGGGGGCATGCAGAAGGCAGCCAATCCATGGTTCCCTCTCATCACGGATGTTTCTATCTGTCTCCCTCTTCCTTCCTCTATGAAATCAATACAAATATTTATTTAAAAAAAAAAAAAAGAAAGTGGGAGGGAGAGGGAGAGACCGAGAGAAACACACCCATTGGTTGCCCCCACATGCAGCCCCCAGGCCGGGAATGGAGCAGGGATGGAAATTCAGCTCCAGGTCTTTCTCCTTTTGCCAGGCAACCGCTGTAACCACACGGGCTGGCGGAGCCGTGACACGGAACTCTGCTCAAGGTCTTTCCTGGCCACGTACCAACAACCACTGTGCCCTTCACAGCGGCTGGAGCAGGGAGGGAGAATGTGGCTGCAGGTCTCTCCTTGCCCACTGACTCCTGACCCCCTTAAAGGTGCGTGGAAAGGGGATAAGTAATTCGTCTCCAGTTCTCTGCTCACCTCTTAGCCAAACACCTGCTCTGCCCCTCACATACTGCTCTCCAGGCAGAACGGAAATGTTCCCCGGGTCTACTGCATTCTTCCCCAGACCCCTCATCTCCGTCATAGCTGGTTCGAGCCAGGATAGAAAACCTGCCTCCAGCTCTCTCCTCGTCCCTGACCCCAGGACTCCCCGTGCAACTCACACAGCAGACGACAGATATGGATGATAATAAAGATCCCACTATAAGGGGCTCCTGATGAATAACTGAGCTCAAATTTAGAAAAAAAAAAAAAAACAAAAAACAAAACACAGCCTCGTGTTCATTTCTACACGAGCTTCTCACACAAACCTCCAGTCAGGGAGTGACTGCCCATGTCCTACCACATTTAACTCACTGATAAGTCCTCTGGACTGAGCCAAGAGGAGATGCCAGGACCAGCCCAGAACACGCGGACGGGAGCAGAGCGGAGCTGAACTGTCGCCTGAAAGGGAATTCACTGGAGGCAGCCGGACCCCAGGGCTCCTCAGGGCATTGTTAGGTCGAGGCAGCGGGGAAAGACCTCAGCCGTGCAAGCATCCACAAGGTAGATGGTGACAAAGATAACTGGCGCCTTCCCAGACCCCTGCCCGAGGCAGGAATTCCACACTCTCATGCCCTCCACCCTCCCCTCACCAAACGGCTGTATAAAGGAAGTACCTAAGCCCCGTTTTGGCGCGAACTCCCCTGGCCCACTCTCGGACGGTGAGTTTCGCCCGGGAGCGCAAGATTAAAACCTCCCCCCTTTCCATGGCCTGGACCCTGTGTCTTGTTTCCTGCGTCGCAAACCTTTCAGGCATGACAAGGACTCCAGCTGGCGTTGAGCTGAAGACAAGGACCATCATTCACAGACACCAGACAGCACAGCAGGATCAGGACCCCAGAAACAGGCCCGGTCCCCACAGCAGACCTCGAACCAAACGCTAAACCTCAGACATAAAGCCGGACCTTGGGCCATGAATGCCAGACACCAGGAGCCAGAGAGTGACACAGGACACTGATGTCATGGCTGCACGTGGGCCCCACACAGGAACCAGGAAACCAGCCACACCCAAACAGAACCCAGAACCCAGACAAAGAGCTAAACACAATTCTCCCCGAGACCACAGACACTGCAGTCGGAACTCAGGTCTGTGTTTAGGAACCCAGGCCCCTAAGCAGGCACTGGACACCAGACACAGGAGCTGAACCCCAGGCCCCAGGCCTCACTCTGTCAGCAGGGCTCCAGAGCAGGGGCCCAAGAGTCAGAAAATAATTAGAACTGAATGATAATAAAAATACTACATTACAAGACTTACAGAAAAATGTGCAGTCTTAGTGCACATATTAGGAAAAGAGACAAGCTGACTATTTACGAGTTTACACCCTTCTTAGAACCTAGAACAGTAAATTAAATCCACAGAAAGTAGAAGGAAGGAACTGTGCATGTAGAGCTGTCTGGAAAGGCATGTACTTAAAACGAAAGCAGTTTTTACCTCTCGTGGCTGGATTTTGAATTAACTGTATTATTCTGAATAGTTTAAGCTGCAACAAACAGAGCCACTTTCATTTTAGAAAAAAAATACTAGAGGGAAACATGGGATAGTGGAAAAGTGTAAGAACCTGGACTGCTGTGGAGAGAACACCAGAGGCCTTTTCTTTGGGCACCCAGTTCGGTCTCTTGACAGTCAGAGGGGGAAATTATTCCAAACGTTTTAGACCAAATTCGCTCCTTTTCTTGTTTGCACTTCATGTGTCTCTGCAGCAGTTCTGAAAGAGGAAATTCTCCAAAACTGATCTGAGCCTGGGTCTGCGTTTACAGGCAACAAACCTCTTAGGGGCTTTTTTATTACTAATAAACTTATCATTTTTACAGCTGCCATAGTCATTGTTGAGGGACCTAAGCTTAACACCCGGCTCTGCTCCCGAGAGCCTGTGAGGTTGGCCTTCCCAGCGCTCACGTAAACTGGGACCAGAACTGCACACTCCTAAGTCCCGTGTCCAGTCTAAGGATGTGCTCACGGAAGGCGGTCCCACAGGAATTCCTCACTTAAATTGGCACCTGAGACTTGTACCCCAGAAACAGTGCAGGCACACACTCTGGTCCTCACAGGCTGGCTGTGCCTGCTCCCCGCCCCAGCTCACCTCGTGTTTGGCCTCACAACCAGGCCCTCCGCTTGCATGGACGCACTTCACCTTATTCCACCTCGTTGCTCCCCTGGTGTGCGGACTGAGGACTGTACGTCCTGGCCCAGCTTCTCATCTCAGGTCCCGGTTGCTGTTGGTGACGATTGGCAGGAAGCAGAATCCAATGAATTGATGGAGAATGGCGGTTTTTCACCAAGTTCTTTAAATTGCCAATGAAGGAGTAGATGTAAGTGGGTTCCATGAAATCTGTTCGTGATAGATCGGGGAGGCGGGAGAAAGCCCAGAGGGGAAACCTCCGGGATTGGGTAAACGTAAAGTGATAGACACACGCTTCTTTACGTAGGTGGTGCCGGAGGGTTAACAGCCACAATTAACATGACAACAACAACAAGGAGGGAAACTGTGGTCTCCGCCCTGATGCAGGGGTTGTGTCCTGAGGGGTCGGAAAAGGGGAAGTTACCCTGATGAGCCACAGGGATGTTATCAGATGCAAATAGACAACAGCTCGGTTAGACCAAAATTGATCTTTGTCCGGGAATATACCATCCTAGGACGTATATACCCACCATAGACTGCTTTTTAACTTAAAAACTTTAATTTCAGACCATCCTTTGGGGTCACTTCACGTACCTGAGTTTGCAAGGCCACCACCCAGGCCTCCCCCGAGCTGGTCAGGCTAGCTTTTGGCCCCTTTCGTCCAGAAGGTGGCACATGCTAACCTAACTCAGGCGAGGCCTGCGTGGCGGGTCTTGCAAACCCAGAGACCTAAAGTCGCCCCCAAGGATGGTCTGAAATTAAACTTTAATGAAAAGCTGTGATGGTGGGGAGTCACCTCCTAGGCCCACAAGGTTATTGACAAGGTCAACCTTCACCCTCACTGAGCCTGTCCGGACCCCCTTGGGGCACAGCCTCAGGTGCTGGGCGCCGGGACAGAGACCCCAAATCCCTTCATTATCATGTTCATTGTTCCTGCACCCGCCTAAGTATGTGTCCATCATTTTACTTTTCATCCAATCCCAGGGGTTTCCCTGCTTTGCTTCCTCCCGCCTCTCTAGTCCATCCCCAATGGATTTCCCGTAACCCACCTACATCCCTTCCTTTGATTGCAATGTGTAAATACGGATGTAACCCGCCATTCTCCAGAGCATTCTCTCAATCCCTTGAGGTTCTGCTTCCCGGCATATGTCGACAGTTTGGCTCAAATAAACTCACAAAAATTTTTACAGGTTTCAATGTTTTTATGTTAACACCACAAAATTAATAACAATATTTTTTAGCTCCCATATTTTACTATTTTTAGTGATTCACATTTTATCATTTCTGGCACTTTTATTCATATTTTTTTATTTCTCAGGCTGGGCTTTGTGTCAGAATGGAATAGCTCGTGTACACTTGACATTGGGTCGTGGCAGGAATAATGCCGTTTGATAACTTGATTACGTGGCCCCCAGGCGGCGTGGCCCAGGGGCTGTGAATCCCGACCACCCGTGGGTCCGGGCCGCCTGTCACTACGTGACCCAGTTCAGCAGAGACAGGGTCGAATCAAAGGGTACAAGTGTGAGTATTCAAAAAGATGGATTCCTTTTTCTAGGTCTAGAATTTTGGAAAATCTCGGGAACCCTGACTGGAATCCTACTCGTGAATTCCACCCGTGATGTCACGTGTCCATTTTTTGCAACTTACTTTTCCCGAACGTAAACCTGTGACGTCTTCCCTCGGGAGGAAACATCCCGGGAAACAATCCACCTGCCCCGTGCCCTTCACTCGGGTGTTATTCCCAAGATGCCCACGAGGTGGCAGCGGAGCGCAGGCGCCTGCCCCTCTGCCTGGAAACGAGTGCAGATCCGGGAATGAGCTCAGGTGGCACAATCCGTATGGACCCTCCCGGGGTGCGGGTCCGTGGGTGTTCCCGTCCCACCTTACCTGCTGCTCCCATTCCCGGGAGGAGGCAGGGACGTGGTGAACTCCGTTTCACAGGCGTTTAAACTGAAGACTGATTCCCTCTGTATGTATTAGGTGTTAGGGGCCCGGTGTACGAATTCGTGGGTCTCGGCCCCTCCTCCATGCCCCCACCCTGCCCTCCGCCACCACCACGCCCGACAGCGCCGGGCCTGCTCACGCCCACTGATGGCGCAGAGCGATTGGGGCTGCGGGCAGGGCAGGTGCCCACAGCGGGTGCGAGCGCCAGGCAGGACCGTCCGGGAACAAAGAATGTTCAGTGACCACCAGAGGCCGCCCCAGGACAGCGACTGGTGCCCCCCTGGTCCGGCGCCCGCCCACCTGCTCCACCATCCGCCACCCGGACGCCCACCCTGTTCAGAGCTCTGCAGCCTGCTGCCCACGCCCAGCATGTTCCACGTGCGCCTCCTGGTGGCCGGTGCACATCATAGCAACTGGTTGTTCGGTTGTTCCACCGCTCGGTCTATTTGCATATTAGCCTTTTATTATATAGTATATATACTGTGTGTGTATATATATATCTTAATTATTCATTTCAGAGAGGAAGGGAGAGGGAGAGAGAAACATCCATGGTGAGAGAGAATCATGGATCGGCTGCCTCCTGCATGCCCCCCACTGGGGATGGAGCTCACAACCCGGGCCTGTGCCCTGACTGGGAATCGAACCCGGACCTCCTGGTTCACAGGTCGACACTCAGCCACCCAGCCACACGGGCCGGCCGGGCTGAAGACTGATCCTAAGAGTCCAAAGGGCAGAAAGGAGGCCTCCACGGGCCAGGATGGGCAGACGAGCAGCTCAGTGTCCTGGGCAAACGAGGGTCCACGGGCAGCGCTGGGTTGACTCCTGCTCGTCTGTTTGAGGGAAACCTGCACCGAACCCAACGGTCCGGCTTGTGGTGCAGGTTGCTGTGCCCTCGCCCGGCTGGTGTCTGGGTGGGACTCGGACAGGCAGCTGAGGAAGGGGGGGCAGGGGGGCAGGGGGGCAGGGGGGCAGCTGAGGAAGGATGGGGGCAGGGGGGCAGGGGGCAGGGGGGCAGGGGGAGGAGCTGAGGAAGGGACCAGGGAGTGGGGGCAGCTGAGGAAGGGGGAGCAGGGGGGCAGCTGAGGAAGGGGGGGCAGGGGGAGGAGCTGAGGAAGGGGAGGAGCTGAGGAAGGGGGGGCAGGGGGAGGGGGTGGCCGGCCCTGCACAGAAGCACCATCAGCCCCGGGTCCTGGAACAAGGACCTTCCCCACCCCCACCCCCACCCCCACCCCCACACCCCGCTCCCCGCAGTCCTCAGTGACCGGAGCTCCCTCCCGGGTCCGCGTGGAGCCAGGGGGCCGCTCCCCACGGGCAGGGCTGAGCGCAGAGCGGCCGGGGGGCGGGGGGGGGGGGGCGGGGGGGGGCACAGCCACAGGGCGCTGCCCCCCAGCACCGCACGCACCCCAGGGGGACCTCCCCAGACGGCGCAGCTGTGGCACCTCACGCCCGGGACTGGGGGCGGAGCCGGATGCTGTCAGTCAACAGCCCGGAGGAGGGACACCCCCGGGAGCCCCTGGAGAGCCGGAGAGCCAAGAGCGCCCCCAGGGAGGGCCCTCTGCAGCCCTCTCCCACCCCCCTGGGGGCCCCTCTCCCACTCCCCCTGGGGGCCCCCCTCTCCCACCCCCCGTGGGGGCCCCCCCTCTCCCACCCCCACCTGGGGGCCCTTCTCTCCCACCCCCACCTGGGGGCCCCCCTCTCCCACCCCCACCTGGGGGCCCTTCTCTCCCACCCCCACCTGGGGGCCCCCCTCTCCCACCCCCACCTGGGGGCCCTTCTCTCCCACCCCCACCTGGGGGCCCCCCTCTCCCACCCCCACCTGGGGGCCCTTCTCTCCCACCCCCACCTGGGGGCCCCCCTCTCCCACCCCCACCTGGGGGCCCCCCTCTCCCACCCCCACCTGGGGGCCCCCCTCTCCCACCCCCACCTGGGGGCCCTTCTCTCCCACCCCCACCTGGGGGCCCCCCTCTCCCACCCCCACCTGGGGGCCCTTCTCTCCCACCCCCACCTGGGGGCCCCCCTCTCCCACCCCCACCTGGGGGCCCTTCTCTCCCACCCCCACCTGGGGGCCCCCCTCTCCCACCCCCACCTGGGGGCCCTTCTCTCCCACCCCCACCTGGGGGCCCCCCTCTCCCACCCCCACCTGGGGGCCCCCCTCTCCCACCCCCACCTGGGGGCCCCCCTCTCCCACCCCCACCTGGGGGCCCTTCTCTCCCACCCCCACCTGGGGGCCCCCCTATCTCACCCCCCCTGGGGGCCCTTCTCTCCCTCCCCCACCTGGGGTCCCCCTCTCCCACCCCCACCTGGGGGCCCCCCTCTCCCACCCCCACCTGGGGGCCCCCCTCTCCCACCCCCACCTGGGGGCCCCCCTATCTCACCCCCCCTGGGGGCCCTTCTCTCCCTCCCCCACCTGGGGTCCCCCTCTCCCACCCCCACTTGGGGGCCCCCCTCTCCCACCCCCACCTGGGGGCCCTTCTCTCCCACCCCCACCTGGGGGCCCCCCTCTCCCTCCCCCACCTGGGGGCCCCCCTCTCCCACCCCCACCTGGGGGCCCCCCTCTCCCACCCCCACCTGGGGGCCCTTCTCTCCCACCCCCACCTGGGGGCCCCCCTCTCCCACCCCCACCTGGGGGCCCTTCTCTCCCACCCCCACCTGGGGGCCCCCCTCTCCCACCCCCACCTGGGGGCCCTTCTCTCCCACCCCCACCTGGGGGCCCTTCTCTCCCACCCCCACCTGGGGGCCCTTCTCTCCCACCCCCACCTGGGGGCCCCCCTCTCCCACCCCCACCTGGGGGCCCTTCTCTCCCACCCCCACCTGGGGGCCCCCCTCTCCCACCCCCACCTGGGGGCCCTTCTCTCCCACCCCCACCTGGGGGCCCCCCTCTCCCACCCCCACCTGGGGGCCCCCCTCTCCCACCCCCACCTGGGGGCCCCCCTCTCCCACCCCCACCTGGGGGCCCTTCTCTCCCACCCCCACCTGGGGGCCCCCCTATCTCACCCCCCCCTGGGGGCCCTTCTCTCCCTCCCCCACCTGGGGTCCCCCTCTCCCACCCCCACCTGGGGGCCCCCCTCTCCCACCCCCACCTGGGGGCCCCCCTCTCCCACCCCCACCTGGGGGCCCCCCTATCTCACCCCCCCTGGGGGCCCTTCTCTCCCTCCCCCACCTGGGGTCCCCCTCTCCCACCCCCACTTGGGGGCCCCCCTCTCCCACCCCCACCTGGGGGCCCTTCTCTCCCACCCCCACCTGGGGGCCCCCCTCTCCCTCCCCCACCTGGGGGCCCCCCTCTCCCACCCCCACCTGGGGGCCCCCCTCTCCCACCCCCACCTGGGGGCCCTTCTCTCCCACCCCCACCTGGGGGCCCCCCTCTCCCACCCCCACCTGGGGGCCCTTCTCTCCCACCCCCACCTGGGGGCCCCCCTCTCCCACCCCCACCTGGGGGCCCCCCTCTCCCACCCCCACCTGGGGGCCCTTCTCTCCCACCCCCACCTGGGGGCCCCCCCTCTCCCACCCCCACCTGGGGGCCCTTCTCTCCCACCCCCACCTGGGGGCCCCCCTCTCCCACCCCCACCTGGGGGCCCCCCTCTCCCACCCCCACCTGGGGGCCCCCCTCTCCCACCCCCACCTGGGGGCCCCCCTCTCCCACCCCCACCTGGGGGCCCCCCTATCTCACCCCCCCTGGGGGCCCTTCTCTCCCTCCCCCACCTGGGGTCCCCCTCTCCCACCCCCACTTGGGGGCCCCCCTCTCCCACCCCCACCTGGGGGCCCCCCTCTCCCACCCCCACCTGGGGGCCCTTCTCTCCCACCCCCACCTGGGGGCCCCCCTCTCCCACCCCCACCTGGGGGCCCTTCTCTCCCACCCCCACCTGGGGGCCCCCCTCTCCCACCCCCACCTGGGGGCCCTTCTCTCCCACCCCCACCTGGGGGCCCCCCTCTCCCACCCCCACCTGGGGGCCCCCCTCTCCCACCCCCACCTGGGGGCCCCCCCTCTCCCACCCCCACCTGGGGGCCCCCCTCTCCCACCCCCACCTGGGGGCCCCCCTATCTCACCCCCCCTGGGGGCCCTTCTCTCCCTCCCCCACCTGGGGTCCCCCTCTCCCACCCCCACTTGGGGGCCCCCCTCTCCCACCCCCACCTGGGGGCCCTTCTCTCCCACCCCCACCTGGGGGCCCCCCTCTCCCACCCCCACCTGGGGGCCCTTCTCTCCCACCCCCACCTGGGGGCCCCCCTCTCCCACCCCCACCTGGGGGCCCTTCTCTCCCACCCCCACCTGGGGGCCCCCCTCTCCCACCCCCACCTGGGGGCCCTTCTCTCCCACCCCCACCTGGGGGCCCCCCTCTCCCTCCCCCACCTGGGGGCCCCCCCTCTCCCACCCCCACCTGGGGGCCCTTCTCTCCCACCCCCACCTGGGGGCCCCCCCTCTCCCTCCCCCACCTGGGGGCCCCCCTCTCCCACCCCCACCTGGGGGCCCTTCTCTCCCACCCCCACCTGGGGGCCCCCCTCTCCCTCCCCCACCTGGGGGCCCCCCTCTCCCACCCCCACCTGGGGGCCCCCCCTCTCCCACCCCCACCTGGGGGCCCCCCTCTCCCTCCCCCACCTGGGGGCCCCCCTCTCCCACCCCCACCTGGGGGCCCCCCTCTCCCTCCCCCACCTGGGGGCCCCCCTCTCCCACCCCCACCTGGGGGCCCTTCTCTCCCACCCCCACCTGGGGGCCCCCCTCTCCCACCCCCACCTGGGGGCCCTTCTCTCCCACCCCCACCTGGGGGCCCCCCTCTCCCTCCCCCACCTGGGGGCCCCCCTCTCCCACCCCCACCTGGGGGCCCTTCTCTCCCACCCCCACCTGGGGGCCCCCCTCTCCCTCCCCCACCTGGGGGCCCCCCTCTCCCACCCCCACCTGGGGGCCCTTCTCTCCCACCCCCACCTGGGGGCCCCCCTCTCCCACCCCCACCTGGGGGCCCTTCTCTCCCACCCCCACCTGGGGGCCCCCCTCTCCCTCCCCCACCTGGGGGCCCCCCTCTCCCACCCCCACCTGGGGGCCCTTCTCTCCCACCCCCACCTGGGGGCCCCCCTCTCCCACCCCCACCTGGGGGCCCTTCTCTCCCACCCCCACCTGGGGGGCCCCCCTCTCCCTCCCCCACCTGGGGGCCCCCCTCTCCCACCCCCACCTGGGGGCCCTTCTCTCCCACCCCCACCTGGGGGCCCCCCTCTCCCACCCCCACCTGGGGGCCCTTCTCTCCCACCCCCACCTGGGGGCCCCCCTCTCCCTCCCCCACCTGGGGGCCCCCCTCTCCCACCCCCACCTGGGGGCCCTTCTCTCCCACCCCCACCTGGGGGCCCCCCTCTCCCTCCCCCACCTGGGGGCCCCCCTCTCCCACCCCCACCTGGGGGCCCTTCTCTCCCACCCCCACCTGGGG
Organism: Eptesicus fuscus; assembly: GCF_027574615.1. Taxonomy (NCBI): domain Eukaryota; kingdom Metazoa; phylum Chordata; class Mammalia; order Chiroptera; family Vespertilionidae; genus Eptesicus; species Eptesicus fuscus. Next base: position 26,545 of record NC_072473.1, read on the forward strand.
GCCCCCCTCTCCCTCCCCCACCTGGGGGCCCCCCTCTCCCACCCCCACCTGGGGGCCCCCCCTCTCCCACCCCCCCTGGGGGCCCCCCTCTCCCACCCCCCGTGGGGGCCCCCCCTCTCCCACCCCCCGTGGGGGCCCCCCCTCTCCCACCCCCCGTGGGGGCCCCTCCCTGCGGGTTCGCAGAGGAAGGGGGCGGGGCAAAGAGGTGGAGGTGTCAGAGGTCGCTCGCCTTCCAGCGGGGGTCAGGGCGGGGTCAGGGCGGGGTCAGAGGGGCCTCGGTCCAGGGGCTCCGGGGAGAGAAGCGCCGAGAGGACGTGTTGGGGGGCCCTGCGGACACGGACCCCGGAGGGGCCCCTGGGAGCCGGGAAGGGACCCGGATGGAGGGGAACCCGCCCGGGCGTCTGGAAGAAGGAGACGGGGTGCGGGTTCGGGGAGCCCTGGGCGCAGCCTGGAAGAGCCCCGAGCGCCCCGAAATGATGCAGCGGGGGGACCGCCGCCCAACGCCCGGGCTGAGCCGGGTGCCCTGCGGACGGGCGTCCGCTCCCCGGATCCGTGAAGCGGGGAGACTGCGCGCCCCGACACGGGCTCCGCCCCCCGCGCTCCGCCCCCGGACCCCCGGCGGCGCTGCAGGTCGGGGCGCACCCACGGGCGGGGGGGGGCAGCCAGCACCGTCCTCACGGGGTGCGGGGCCCGGACCGGGGACCCCGGGGGAGGGAGGCGCCTTCTTCCCGGGAAAGCGCCGCACAGACGGGGGGCTCCACCCTCCCGGACGGACGGTCGGTCGCGACTGGAATGGTCCACGGGGAGATGCAGGGGCCCAGGGGGACCCCTCAGACCAGCACCCCAGGAGCTGCCCGCGTGGGGCGGGGTCCGCAGGCCTCCACTGCCCCAGGGACGCACCTGAGGTCACCCCGAGGCCTGGGTGGGGGACCCCACCGGGGGGGGGGGGCAGAGGGTGAGGTTTTCCAGTCCGAGGGCGGCGGTCAGGGCGGCTCCGTGGTCGCCTGGACCCGGGAGCCAGGAGGTCAGGGTTCGAGCCAGGCAGGTGCGGGCTCCATCCCCAGCGGGGGGCGGGCAGGAGGCAATGGATCCACCCTTCCCTCTCATCAGGGATGTTTCTCTCTCCCGCTCCCTCTTCTCTGAAATCAATAAAAAGTATTTTTTTTTAAATAAAGACTGGGCGTTTAGCGGAGGGTCTGTATGTTCATCAGCGTCAGGCTGATGTGCCCACGTGAGCTTATGCCCTTCCCTCCGTCCGTCCGTGGGTGTCCCCGTCCCTCCGTCCGTCCCTGGGTGTCCCCGTCCCTCCGTCCGTCCGTGGGTGTCCCCTTCCCTCCGTCTGTCCGTCTGTCCGTGGGTGTCCCCTTCCCTCCGTCTGTCCGTGGGTGTCCCCTTCCCTCCGTCCGTCCGTGGGTGTCCCCGTCCCTCCGTCTGTCCGTGGGTGTCCCCGTCCCTCCGTCTGTCCGTGGGTGTCCCCTTCCCTCCCTCCGTCTGTCCGTGGGTGTCCCCGTCCCTCCGTCTGTCCGTGGGTGTCCCCTTCCCTCCCTCCGTCTGTCCCTGGGTGTCCCCTTCCCTCCCTCCGTCTGTCCGTGGGTGTCCCCTTCCCTCCGTCTGTCCGTGGGTGTCCCCTTCCTGTCCCTCCGTCTGTCCCTGAGTGTCCCCTTCCCTTCCCTCCGTCTGTCCGTCCGTGGGTGTCCCCTTCCCTCCGTCTGTCCGTGGGTGTTCCCTTCCCTCCGTCTGTCCATGGGAGTTCCCGTCCCTCCATCTGTCCATGGGTGTCCCCGTCCCTCCGTCTGTCCCTGGGTGTCCCCGTCCCTCCGTCTGTCCGTGGGTGCGGTGGACAGAGGACGCTGGCGAGTGGTGCTCCGTCCGCCTCCCTGGGCGGCTGCAGCTGGCCGCTCTGGTTGGAGAAAGGCGAACCACCGGCTCTGAGGGGCCCTTGCTGTGGGGAAGGCGGGGTCACGGGGGTGCAAACAGCTGTTCACTCTCCGGCTCCATCTCCGGTTCCAGGGTCCTGGCTTCCCAGCCTCGCGGTGGGAGCCTGAGGCTGGGCTCGGCCGGTGGGTCCTGAGGGGACGAGGTGGGGGACGCCGGGGGCACCCCTGACTGCCCCAGAGGCACTGAGGCCGGGAGGGACAAGGTCACGTCCAAGGTCAGCAGGCAGGGCAGGGAGACACAGGTGAGCAGAGCTGGTTTTGGGAGCAGCACCTCAGAGTGACTCAGGCAGGGACGGGAGGGACGGGAGGGACGGGAGGGCGTGGGCTGAGGCCGGGCTGAGTCTTCGGGGCTGAGTCTTCGGGGCTGAGTCTTGGGGCTGCAGGGGCTGGGGCTGGGGGTGGGGACCAGGACCCAGATGGGGTCAGGACCCAGGTGAAGGTCACCCTCAAACACGGCGCTTTAACGTCACACAGGCTGATTCAACCCCAGGCCCAGAGGGCACACGTCCGTCTGGGGGTGTCACAGGAGCCCAGGGCCCTTCGGCAATGCCAGGGAGCCCCTCACAGCGCCTCACCCCATCCCCATCACACCAGGGCCCTGCCATCGCTGGGATTGGGGTCCTGCAGCCCCCTCCCCCACTTCGAGCTCAGCTGGTCAGTGGCCTGGGCTTCCCTCTGCCTGGGCCTCGGGTTGGGCACGTGTTCGGGGATTTGCACAACTTTGGGCCCTTGTTCAGGGCAGGAAGGTCGGGGCAGGACAAGGGCTCCCTTGGGGGAGGAGGGCCCTGCCCGGCCTGGGAGCCTGAACGAGGGAGGGAGGGGAAGGGGGAGGGGAGGGAAGGGGGAGGGTCTCTCCTGGGAGCAGAGGGGCCCCGAGGGGGGCTGTGGGGGGGGGGTCAGCTCACACTTTACTGCCTCCCCCTGGGGCCTGGGGCTGATGAGGGGGAAGGAGGGAGGGAGGGAGGGAGGGAGGGTGGGAGCTGGGGGGAGGGCGAGGGGAGGGGTGGGGGGAGCAGGGGGAGGGGATGGAGCTTGACCTGTGTGGACGGGAAAGGAAGCTTGACAGTCCCCGTAAGAGGACAGCTGGCCCCGGGCAGGGGCAGCCCACAGCTCTGAGGAGGGGGTGCCTGCAACAGAGGGGAGAGAATTGTGCCCGAACCCCAGCCTGCTGAGCCGCCCTGACCGTTCCTCCTCCCTCGTCCACCCCTGGGTGTCCCACTCGGCCAGCACAGGCCGGGGCTGAGTGGACGGCCCCCCCGAGTCCCCGAGGAGGAGACGGAGGGAGGAGGGCGCGGGGACAGGTGACAGGTGACAGGTGAGAGCCCAGGAGGGGACGTGCCCGGAAACCCACACACCGGCGACGACACACCCGGAGGGTCCGGGACAAGGGCCACTCAGGCCTGAGAGCCGGACACTCCAGAGGGGACGCGGCCACTTGGGGATTCCTGCCGGAACCGGGCCGGGCCGGGGTGATGCAACCAGGGAGCTGGGCCAGGCGTCCTGCCGGCTCCAGGGCGAGGGGGGGAGGGGGGACCCAAAGCGCACAGGGTCCGCGTGGCCGGGCACCCAGCCCGCCTGACCTGTGACCAGGACCCTGGGCCGCACTCGGGACCCCGCCTGCGCCGCCCCCGGAGCGCCGTCCTCGCGGCCACGGCCAGGCCCCCCGACGGACGTCCCTGGTCGGGCCCGGAGCTGGGCTGCGAGGCCCGGGGACCCTCCGGGGGCGGGCGGTCCCCAGGGGGGCCTGTCCTGGGCGCCGGGTGGACACGGGGCGGCTCGGGGCGGTGCCTCCTCCCGCTCCTCCTCGTCCTCCTCCCGCTCCTCCTCCCGCCCCTCCCCGCGGGCGTCCCGTCCAATCGCGGCCGGGGGAGGTTTCGGAAGCGCCGGCCGGACTCGGCGGGAGCGCAGAGGCCCCGCGGGACCCGGGAGGGAGGAGCCGGAGGAGGTGAGTCCCGGGAGCGGGGCGGGCGGCAGCGCGAGGCCCCGGCGCCTGCGGGTCCCTCAGCCTCGGACCCCCGCGCGGACCGAGGGGCGGGGCAGAGGGACCCCCGCGCGGACCGAGGGACGGACCCCCGCGCGGACCGAGGGGCGGGGCAGAGGGACCCCCGCGCGGACCGAGGGACGGACCCCCACGCGGACCGAGGGGCGGAGCAGAGGGACCCCCGCGCGGACCGAGGGACGGACCCCCGCGCGGACCGAGGGGCGGAGCAGAGGGACCCCCGCGCGGACCGAGGGACGGACCCCCACGCGGACCGAGGGGCGGAGCAGAGGGACCCCCGCGCGGACCGAGGGGCGGAGCAGAGGGACCCCCACGCGGACCGAGGGGCGGAGCAGAGGGACCCCCGCGCGGACCGAGGGGCGGGGCAGAGGGACCCCCGCGCGGACCGAGGGGCGGGGCAGAGGGACCCCCGCGCGGACCGAGGGACGGACCCCCACGCGGACCGAGGGACGGAGCAGAGGGACCCCCGCGCGGACCGAGGGGCGGGGCAGAGGGACCCCCTGGTCCAGAGCGCGGAGCCCGCGGACCGGGGCTGTGACCCCGCGACCTCGCCAGCGGGGGGCGGAGGGAGGACGGGAGGCGGGGAGGGGTCCCTGGGCTTCGCGGCGCGGGGCCTCCCGCCTGGGGGTCCGGTCCGGTCCGGGCGGTGCGGGTGCGGGGGCCCGAGGACCAGGAGGAATGCGCGCGCCTGGCCCTGGCGCGTGGCTCGCCCGCCGCGCACTCACCTGCGAGCTATTTCCTGCGCGTCCCCGTCACCGCCCGCTCGCCAGGTGGGGTCACCGGGCCGCCCGCTGTCTCACCGGCCAGGCAGCGCCCCCGGCATCCGGGGCAGGTCCCCCGACATCCGGGACAGGTCCCCGAGTTCACGGAGACGGTGACCTCGGGACGAGAGGGGCTGAGGGTCAGGTCGCCGGAGACCCCGTGGGGTCCTCACCTGGGAGCTGGGGGGACCGCCCCCCTCGCTCATCCGGACCCGAAAGGCGCGGCCCGGCCCGGAGGCAGCGCTCTGGGGACTGAGGGGCCCCGAACCTGGTCCGGGTCCGCCCTCCGGGCCACCTCTGGGCCGCGGGGTCCGCTGGGGGCCCGGCACCGGCAGCGCTCCTGGGGGCGGGGGGGGGGGGAACCAGGGGCCCCGCAGCTCCGCCACCCGGGACCCCACAACTCAGACCCCACAACTCAGACCCCACAACTCCCCCGCTGAGCTCCTTCCCATGTCCTGGGGGGGCTGGGGGGACCCAACGGTGCGGGGTCCCTGGAGGTGCGGGGTCCCTGGACGGGGGGACACGTGCCCACCGCCCAGGGGAAGTGGCTTCGGGCTCCTGGGTCGCTGTCTGTCCGTCCCTCTGGGTCCGTCTGTCCCGCTGAGCCTGCCTCTCTCTCTCTCTCTCTCTCTCTCTCTCTCTCTCTCTCTCTCTCTCTCTCTCTCCTCTCTCTCTCTCTCTCTCTCCCTCTCCCCCCTCCCTGTCTCTCTGCCTCTATTTCTGTCTCTCTGGTTTTCTGTCTCTTTCTTACATCTGTCCGTCTGTCCCTCTCTGTCCGTCTGTCCCTCTGCCTCTGTGTCTCCCTGTCTCTCTCTCCTCTCTCTCTCTCTCTCTCTCTCTCTCTCTCTCTCTCTCTCTCTCTCCCCCCTCCCTGTCTCTCTGCCTCTGTTTCTGTCTCTCTGGTTTTCTGTCTCTTTCTTACATCTGTCCGTCTGTCCCTCTGCCTCTGTCTCTCTCTCTCTCTCTCTCTCTCTCTCTCTCTCTCTCTCCCTGTCTCTCTGGTTTTCTGTCTCTTTCTTACATCTGTCCATCTGTCCGTCCGTCTGTCCCTCTCTGTCTGTCTGTCCCTCTCTGTCCGTCTGTCTGTCTGTCCCTCTCTCCCCGCTACACTCTCAGCCTCTCAAACGCCCCTGGAGGGAAGTCTGTTTTTTGTTTTTCCCCCAAAGCCACTGCCCCGGGCACCAGAAGGCGTGGCCGTGCCCCTGGTCTACCTGCCCACGACCTCTGTCCTTCGACCTCTGTCCTTCGACCTCTGTCCTTCGACCTCTGTCCTTCCTCAGGTCGCTCCACTCTCCTGTGATGAGCGGGCAGGTGAGCGCCCCGGGCAGCTTCCGGAGCCCGCCCTGCAGAGCGAACCCGCACGCGGACTGGATGTCGGCGCTGAGCCCGCGGCTGTGGGACGTGCCCCTGCACCACCTGTCCATCCCGGGTGAGCCGAGCGCCGTGCCCAGGCTATGGGCCTCTTGTCGTCAGTCCTCACGGGGATGAGGGGTCTCCCGCTGGTGTTTACAGAGAGTGGAGGGGGGGGGGGGTGGAGCCTGCAGCCAGGGGGGTGCCCTTGACCCGGATCGAGCTCGAGACCTTTGGGTGCCCAGGCCTATGCTCTAACCACTGAGCCACCGGCCAGAGGGATCACATTATTGTTTCTATGTATCATTTGTTTATTTTCAATATGTTTTATTGAGTTCAGAGAGGAAGGGAGAGGGAGAGAGAGAGAAACATCCATGAGGAGAGAGACTCATGGATCGGCTGCCTCCTGCACGCCCCCTACTGGGGATGGAGCCTGTGACCCAGGCATGTGCCCTTGACCGGGAATCGAACCCGGGACCCTTCAGTCCACAGGTCGACGCTCTATCCACTGAGCCACACCAGCCAGGGCCCATTATTGTTTTTAAGATATCGTATATAATAAATGTAATATCCTATATAATAAATGTAATATCCTATATAATAAATGTGATATCCTATATAATAAATGTGATATCCTATATAATAAATGTAATATGCTGAATGTCAGACTGATTGGTTGACCACTCGACCAGTCGCTCCGACGTGCTCTGACCAGTAGGGTAGCTTGCTGTGGGGTCCGGCAGATCGGGACTGGGCGAGACGGCCCCCATTGGCCCTGATCGCCGGCCAGAGTGAGGGACCCCACCCGTGCACGAATTCGTGCGCTGAGCCTCTAGTATAAATATAAATGGATTATCCCCAGATGCAGGGTGGGCCAAAAAGTAGGTTTGCATTCCTCCTATGGAAAATAATGCAATAAATAATCCTATCTAATAAAAGAGTGATATGCAAATTGACCATATCTCCGCTACACCCACAAGCCACACCCACAAGCCAATCAGGAACGAATATGCAAATAAAATCAACCAAGATGGCTGCAGCCACGAAGAGCAGGAGGGAGACTTGGGTTTCCTGGACAATGGAGGAAGCCAAGCTTTCCGCCTGCCCTTGCTGGCCTTGGCCAGGGGTGGAGCTGGGCGATCGGAGCCAGCTGGGGGTCCCTGCCCAGGGTGCAGCCTCGGCCAGAGGCTTTTGGCGTTGGCCCGGGGTGGAGTCCCCTGAGGGCGATCAGAGCCAGCTGGAGTCCCCTGGGGGCGATCGGAGCCAGCTGGGGGTCCCCTGCCCAGGGCTGGAGGCTTTAGGCCTTGGCAGGGGCAGAGCCAGAGATCGGAGGAGATAGGTGTGAACTACAGAGGAAACACCTTTTCTGACCGCTCATTGGCTAAGCTCCCTGTATGCCACTGGTAATATTCTTAGTGACTTGGGTATAAGAATCCAAAAAGGTGATCTAGGGCTTTTCCACCACACTCCTGGGGGGAAAAACAAAGGTCTGCTGCTGGAGGGCTAAGAAATGTCATAACCTGCCCTAGGCGGTTTGGCTCAGTGGATAATGCCTAGGCTTGCCAACCGCAGAGTCCAGGTTAGATTCTGATCAAGGGCATGTACCTAAGTTGCAGGCTCCTCCCTGGCTGGGGCCCAGGTCAGGGCTCTGCAGGAGGCAACCAATCAAAGTGTTCGTCTCACTTTGATGTTTCTCTGTCTTTCCCTTTCTCTTCCACATTCTCTAAAAGTCAATGGAAACATATACTCAGGTGAGGAAAGAAAGAAAGAAAGAAAGAAAGAAAGAAAGAAAGAAAGAAAGAAAGAAAGAAAGAAAGAAAGAAAGAAAGAAGAAAGAAAGAAAGAAATGTCATATCCTATGAAAATAGACACATCTTGAAAATGCCTAAAGAAAGTTGTCATTTTTTCGTGGTGAAGGGACTGGAGTCCGTGTTGATGAAAACACCTTGGTGGCTGTGGTGACTGGCAGTGGCTGAGGCAGGGGGTGATGGGGCTGGTGCCTTCCCCTGATCAGCCCGGTCGTCTCCCACAAAGGGAGGCCAGACTGCGGCTTAGGCCCGCTCCTACACCATCAGTAGGACATCCCCTGAGGGTTCCCAGTATGTGAGAGGGGGCAGGCTGGGCTGAGGAGAACTCCCCCCCCCTCCCCGTGCACAAATTTCGTGCACCGGGCCCCTAGTAAATAATAATACAGGAATAAGCTTTTGTGGATTCACAGCTGCAAACCTACTTTTGCCCCACCCTATATATATGGACCCATATATGTATCAAACATAAAATATATACCATGTAATGTAAAATAAATGCAAATGCAGAGAGACTTTCAATTCTTTTTACTTACCCATATATTTCCATGTGTCGGCAATTAGGATGCATTAGTTTTAGGAGGGTCCTGTGGCTGCCGTCACTAAATTCTGCAGATCAGATTTTTTTTGTTTTTTTGTTAATCCTCACCCGAGGATATTTTCCTCCCAATGATTTTTAGAGAGAGTGGAAGGGCGGGGGAGAGACACAGACAGACACATGGATGTGAGAGAGACACCCATCGGTTGCCTCCCCCACACGTGAGCAGGGCCCAGAGTCCAGCCTGTAACCCGGGGATGTGCCCCTGACGGGACTCGAACCCTCTGGCTGACGCTCTACACACTGAGCCACACCAGCCAGGGCACAATCAGCTTTCTTAAACCACAGACATCCGTCCTCTCTCCGTCCTGGACACCAGGCGTCTGAGAGCCAGGGGTCCGAGGGCCACGCTCCCTCCGGAGGCTCCGGGGAGGGTCCCTCCTGCCTCTCCCAGCGCCTGGGGCTCCGGGGGTCCCCGACTGGTGGCCCCCTCCCTCCCTCCCTCCCTCCCGCCTCTGCCTCCATCCGTCTCCACGTGGCTGCTCCTCTGTCTGTGTCTCCTCTTCCGTGTCTGACAAGGACCCTGTCCTTGGAGGGAGGGCCCCCCTGACCCCGGACGACCTCACCTCCGACCCCTCACCCCATCCCGTCTGCAAAGACCCCGTTTCCATAGGGGCCCCGTTCCCAGGTTCTGGGAGGACGTGAACTTGGGGCCGCCGTCCGCCCGCTGTGCGTGTCCCGTGGGCACGTCCTCCGTGGGTTTCTGGGGGTCACCTGTCAGCTCCGTGGGCAGCCCAGGCTCGCGGGGAGGGACTCACGGGGCCTCGTCCGGTCCGGTCCAGGCAGCCACGACACCATGACCTACAGCCTGAGCAAGAAGTCGCCCGTGTCCCGCTCGGCGTCGCAGCTGCTGCAGGTGCTCGCCAAGGTCCTGCCGTGCCTCCTGCAGCCCGTGGTGCTCAAGTGGTCGGTCACCCAGGTACGCCCGCGGGCTCCGCGTCCGTCCGTCCGTCTGTCCGTCCGTCCGTCCGTCCGTCCGTCTGTCCGTCCGTCCGTCCGTCCGTCCGTCCAGGGGGCTGGTTCCCGCGTCTCCCCACCCTGATCTCCAGGGAAAAGCAGTTGAGCCCTGGCCGGTTTAGCTCACTGGAGAGAGCCTTGGCCTGTGGACTGAGGGTCCCGGGTCCGATTCTCGTCGAGGGCACGTACCTTGGTGGTGCAGGACGCAGCCAATGAATGTGTCTCTCTCACATCCATGTTTCCTTCTCAGTCTCCCCCCTCCCTCCTTCCTCTCTCTCTATGAAAACGTCAGTGGGAAAATATCGGGGGGGTGAGGGGTGAGGATCAACAAAAACATAACAAAGAAAAATAACAGAAAACAACAGGGAAGGGGGCCGAGAATGTGGGTTATTGTAGAATCTGCTCCCCCTGAAGGAGGCAGCCGCTCAGGTTAAAGCTGCAGGTGTCTGACCCCCGTGCACCTGAGCGGGGACGGGGGCGCCCGGGGCCCCCAGGGAGTCTCTCAGGCTCCCCACCCGCTCCCCAGAGGTGCACATGCGTGTAAGCCTGGAGTCAGGCCTCCCTCCCGGCGTCTCCTCCCGGCAGGACAGACGGGAACATGGGACCTGCCACAGCCTTGCTCAGGGGACTCACACGCGTGGGAAAGGAGAAAACCCCTCACCCGTTTCCTCTAGTAAATGCAGAGAGAGGGACGGAGGGGGCGCTCCCCCCAGTTTTCGGCAGAGACCCTTTATTCTGTCCTTGGCCCCCTCCCTCCGTGCAGCCCCGCCCCATAGACGAACTGCAGATTTCAGGGGCCACTGGGCGTGGGGAGCAGGGATGGAACCTGCAACCCAGGCACGTGCCCTCGAGACCCTTGGGTGCCCAGGCGGATGCTCTAACCACAGAGCACGGCTGGCCAAGGGGCTCACATTATTATTTAAAGTATGTAAATAAATAGCCCAGCCGGCGTGGCTCAGTGGTTGACAGTTGACCCATGAACCAGGAGGTCATGGTTTGATTCCCGGTCAGGGCACACGCCCGGGTTGTGAGCTTCATCCCCAATAGGGGGCGTGCAAGAGGCAGTGGATCCATGATTCTCTCTCATCATCGATGTTTCTCTTCTCTCTCTCCCTTCCTCTTTGAAATCAATAAAAATAGATTTAAAAATAACATAAAATATATAAACATATTAACCTTTTGCACTCGGATGTCGAGTGTGACTCGACACGGTTAGCATTAGAATAAAGGAATCGAGAAAAAAGCAAGCGAGTGCAAAGGGTTAATATAAACGGATTATCCCCAACGTGGGGCAAAAGCAGGTTTGCAGTTCTCCCTGTGGAGAAGAATACAGCACATAATCCACCTAGCTACCTGTTAAAAGCCTAGGCCGCTGACAGCCAGTAGCTATGACGCATACTGACCACCAGGGGGCAGAGCTCAGCACAGGAGCTGCCAAGCCACAGCAACTTTTTTTTTTTTTAATATATTTTATTGATTTTTTTTACAGAGAGGAAGGGAGAGGGAGAGAGAGTTAGAAACATCGATGAGAGAGAAACATCCATCAGCTGCCTCCTGCACACCTCCCACTGGGGATGTGCCCGCAACCAAGGTCCATGCCCTTGACCGGAATCGAACCCAGGACCCTTCAGTCCACAGGTCAACCAAGTCACAGCTACTTTGCAGAGTGGCCCTGCCACTGGGGGACTCCTTGGGGGATGTCCACTGCCAGTTCCCGGATCCCCGATCCCCGCAGGCCAGGCGGAGGGACCCCCACCCCCCATCCCACAGGCCAGGCGGAGGGACCCCTCCCGTGCACACCCCAGGCCTCTAGTCAATAATACGCAAGAACGACCTCTCTTCTGCAGACTCACAGCTGTAAACCTACTTGTGCCCACCCTGGACATATGGATCCATATTGATAGACACCAAATGACGTAAACTGAATGCGAGCTGAGAGAGAAGCTCACGTTTATTTACTTCCCTGTGTTTTCCTTTGTTGGCCATTCAGACGCCTCAGTCGCTCAGCCCCCCCCCCCCCCCCCCCCCCCAGCTCTCTTTCTGCTCCGCAGGTGACAGGTGACCGGCCTAATTTTGTTTGGGGCTCCCTCCCCAGACTTTCCAGGGGTTGCCAGGCAACCAGCACCCCGCCCCCGCCCGCTGGTGCTCCGCCCAACTCACCCTACAGGCGCCCGGGTGCGGGGGCGGGGGGTGGGGACCCACATTCCTGAGCCGGTTAGAGGCGCAGACGGAGCCGGGAACAGCCCCCCGGGGTGCAGTGTGTGTGTGTGGGGGGGCTGCTGACGAGGCTGGAGGCTGCAGGGAACCCGGGTTCCCCCACCTGGGGCGCCGGCGGGGGAGGGGGCGGGGGGGGGGGGGCGCAGTGGATCCCGATGGCGAACTGGAGGTGCTGGTCTGTGACTGCGTTTCCGGTGAAGCAAACACCCGCCGTCACCCCCGGAATGTCCGCCCGGAGGGAGGGCGCAGCCGGATTTGTGACCCGCACCCGGGGGCGGGGAGGGCGGTCCCGCGGGTCCAAGCAACCACGTCCTTTTCCTTTTTTAATGTTTTTATTGATTTCAGAGCGGAAGGGAGAGGGAGAGAGAAACATCCATGAAGAGAGAGAATCACGGACCGGCCGCCTCCTGCACGCCCCACACTGGGGATGGAGCCCACAACCCGGGCAGGTGCCCTTGGCGGGAATGAACCCTGACCTCCTGGTTCACAGGCGGATGCTCGGCCCCTGAGCCACCAGCCGGTCCCTGTTCAGGTCCATATTTTTGTTCCTTTTTCTCTGGTTCCTCTGGACGGAGGGCAGGACCCCTGTTTCCCATTTCCCATCCGTGTGCTAGCTCCCCTCCGTGGCTGCTCTGTGTGTGTGTGTGTGTGTGTGTGTGTGTTGTGTGGGTGTGTTGGGGGGACATAGCACCCCCCCCTCTTCTCCCTGCGTCTCGGTTCGGCTCCCCCTGTCGCCCTGTGGGAGGATGAGCCCCTCCTCTCCTCTCGGGGTCCCTGAGGCCTTTCCGCAGCTCCTGGGGGGGGGGGGGGCAGTGTCCCTGCCGTGGACCTTCCTGGCCACGTTCTCACCCCTGAGGGCCCAGGACACCCCTTCTGGAGGTGGGGGGCCTGCTATTGGAGGTGGGGGTGCCTGGGCCCCACCTGGGACGGCTGCCGCCCACGGCGGGGGGAGGGGGTGGTCCTTCCAGTGACGGCCTGGGAGAGGGGGAGGCGGACCCCGAAGGGATGTTGGGACCCTGAAGGGGTGTTGGGACCAGGGACACAGCCAAGGGCACGTTGCGGCCAGGACCTGGGGGGGGGGGTGGGCCCTGACCCCAGGGAGGACCGGGGCTCCAGGGCCAGCAGGCGGGTCCCCAGTGTAAGGCGGGCGGGGCTGCCGGAGCCTGGCCCAGTGCCGGGACCGCCATCGGATGGCACAGCCTCGTGGGCACCGGGGAGGGAGGCCGTGGGGGGCCCCATGGGAGCTGCCTGCCATCCGGGCCCGACGCCCCTCCCCCCGCAGGAGCTGGACGTCACGGAGCAGCTGGACGCCGGCGTGCGGTACCTGGACCTGCGGATCGCACACATGCCCGAGGGCTCCCCGAAAAACCTGCACTTCGTCCACATGCTGTACACGACCCTGCTGGTGGAGGTGGGGGGGGGGGCCCTGCTGGGGGAGGTGGATGGGGGGCCCTGCTGGGGGAGGTGGATGGGGGGCCCTGCTGGGGGAGGTGGGGGGGCCCTGCTGGGGGAGGTGGGGGTGGGTGGCTGGGGGAGGTGGAGGGGGTCCTGCCGGTGGAGGTGGGGGGGCCCCGCTGGTGGAGGTGGATGGGGGGGCCCTGCTGGGGGAGGTAGATGGGGGGCCCTGCTGGTGGGGGGGGGGCCCTGCTGGGGGAGGTGGATGGGGGGGGCCTGCTGGGGGAGGTGGATGGGGGGCCCTGCTGGTGGAGGTGGGGGTGGGTGGCTGGGGGAGGTGGATGGGGGGGCCTGCTGGGGGAGGTGGATGGGGGGCCCTGCTGGGGGAGGTGGGGGGGCCCTGCTGGCGGAGGGGGCGGTGGGTGGCCGGTGGCAGCCTGTGAGGCAGCGGGACCCACAGCCTTTCCCGGGGGTGTGCTGCCCTCTAGTGGTGGGTGAGTGGCATTAGCGGTAACCTGTGCTTCTGAGGCTGCACCCGCCTCCTTACACTGGCTCCTGGGGGCGGGGCGGGCGGGGGGGGGCTGCCTGGGGTTTTGCAAACGGGGGTCCCTGATGTGTCCCTGCCTGCAGTGCGGACGTGTTCAGTCCCTTCTCCTCTGAGCTGCTAGGTGGCTCCTTAGGTCAGACCAGGACGGCCCCGTCGGCCCCACAGCTGCCCTCGGCCCCTGGAGCCCCCACGGCAGCCTCGGGGGTGGAGGTGCCCTCCCTGGACCTCCCTCTGCAGGTCACCTGCTGGCCCTCGCATGCTCCCCGGGCTTCCAGGGTCAATGTTTGCACACATGGTGTCTGTCTGGAGGGCACGCGTGCACATGTATGCACACACATACACATACTTGGGCACACTGCATGCACATACATGCACTGCGCGTGCGCACACACACTTCTCCCCAGAGCAATGGCCCGTTGGCCCAGCTCTCCCCGGGGCCGCTGGGTTCCGTGGGGGCCGCCGGGTTCCGTGGGGGCCGCCGGGTTCCGTGGGGGCCGCCGGGTTCCGTGGGGGCCGCCGGGTTCCGTGGGGGCCGTGGGGGCCGCCGGGGTCCGTGGGGGCCGCCGGGTTCCGTGGGGGCCGCCGGGTTCCGTGAGGGCCGCTGGGTTCCGTGAGGGCCGCTGGGATCGTGGGGGCCGCTGGGTTCCGTGGGGGCCGCTGGGATCGTGGGGGCCGCTGGGTTCCGTGAGGGCCGCTGGGTTCCGTGAGGGCCGCTGGGATCGTGGGGGCCGCCGGGTTCCGTGGGGGCCGCCGGGTTCCGTGGGGGCCGCCGGGGTCCGTGGGGGCCGCCGGGTTCCGTGGGGGCCGCCGGGTTCCGTGGGGGCCGCCGGGTTCCGTGGGGGCCGCTGGGTTCCGTGGGGGCCGCCGGGTTCCGTGGGGGCCGCCGGGCGCGTTCCGCAGGGGCTTGCTCAGGACGTGGCCCCTTTGCCCCGTGAGTGGGGCTGGGGCGCCCCTTCGACGAGGACAGGAGCCCCGTCTCCTGGGCCGCGTCCGACTGGGCCTCCCCCCAGGACACGCTCACGGAGATCTCCGAGTGGCTGGAGCGGCACCCCCGCGAGGTGGTCGTGCTGGCCTGCAGGAACTTCGAGGGCCTGAGCGAGGACCTGCACGAGTACCTGGTCTCCTGCATCAAGAACATCTTCGGGGACATGCTGTGTCCCCGCGGGGTGAGTGGGCAGGCCCCCCACGGGCTCCCCCTCCCTCTGCCCACCGGCTCCCCGGACGTGAGGCTGAGGATCCTGGTGCCGGCAACCCACCAGCACGGGCTCCTGGGTGCCTCTCTTTTTCTAAGTTCTTGTCTTCATTGATGTCGGAGAGGAAGGGAGAGGGAGAGAGAGAGAGAGACATCCATGATGAGAGAGAGTCATGGACCGGCTGCCTCCTGCACGCCCCCTACTGGGGACCGAGCCTGCAACCCCAACATGTGCCCCTGACCGGGAATCGAACCCTGACCTCCGGGTTCATAGGTCGACGCTGAGCCTCGCCGCCGGGCTGGGTCCTTCTCTTGAGCTTGGGTCAAACCTGACGCCTGTTTACAAGGGGCCACGGCGTGCGATGCCGTGAACACGCGGTTTCTCTGTGTCTCGGGGCCGCACACGCACTGGGACCCTCGGGACCCCGACACGTGCTCCCTCTCCGTCCGGGAGCTGGACGTCCGAGACCCGGGGCGGGGGGCGCTGGTTCCCCAAGGCCTCTCCTTCGCGTGGACGCCGTCTCCTCCCCGGTCGTCCCTCTGTGGGTCTGTCCTCGTCTCCTCTTCCGTCAGCACCCCGTCCTGTGGGACCAGGGCCCCCGGGGACCCCGTTTGACCGTCATCGCCTCTGCAGAACCTCCCCACATACAGCCCCGCCCGAGGCTGGGGTCAGGGCTCCAACGTGTGACTTTTAGGGGCACAGTCCAGCCCTCACCCCACCGGCAGTTCCATTAAGTAGGTGAGCTTGCCCTGGCCGGTGTGGCTCAGTGGATAGAGCGTCGGCCTGCGGACGGAGGGGTCCCGGGTTCGATTCCGGTCAAGGGCACGGACCTCGTTGCAGGCTCCCCCCGGGCCGGGCCCTGGTTGGGGCGCGTGCAGGAGGCAGCCCGTCGATGTGTCTCTCTCACACGGATGTTTCTCTCTGTCTCTCCCTCTCCCTCCCACTCTCTCCAAAATCCATGGGAAAATACCCTCGGGTGAGGATTCACAACAAGAAAAGATTCTCCATCGGCCGGTGCTGCCGGCCTGGGCGAGGCCTCCGTCCCCAGGGAGCCCGAGGGGTTAAATCCATGACGTTTGGGGCCCTTGTGTGGGGCTTTGGTCCGGTCCCGTCCTGTGGGGGCCCCAGGAGCAGGTCCCGGCAGGTTTGCCTGGAGCAGCGATGAGGGTGCTGCCGGGCACGGGGGACACCCAGCCACTCGGTCCCGAGAGGCACCGGGGGAGAGGCCCCCCTGTGTGTGTGGGGGTGAGAGGAAGGGACGCTCCCACGGAAAAGGGACCGCCGTCCGGCCCTTCACACAACACGACGCCTGGTGACCCTCTGGTCGGACGGCTGACCGAGCGGGTCAGTCCTCCATGACAGAAAGCACGTGTCCCGTCCGTGTGACAATCGGGACACGGAGGCCCCGCTCCATCGCTGCCCCCCACAGACCCGCGTCTCCCCCAACTCTGTCCCCCGCCCCTTCCCGCAGGAGGTGCCGACGCTGCGGCAGCTGTGGGCGCGGGGCCAGCAGGTCCTGCTCTCCTACGAGGAGGAGGGCGCCGTGGGCCGGCACCCCGAGCTCTGGCCGGGGATCCCCTACTGGTGGGGCAACCAGGTGAAGGCCAAGAAGCTGATCCGCTACCTGGAGCGCATGAAGGGCTGCGGCCGCCCAGGTGGGTGCGGTCCCGGGGAGGCGGGTCACACGCGTGCTTTGGGCTTCACGGGAAAGGAATCTGAGAGCAGCGTGTGGTGCGTGTGCATCGGTGAGCAAACGTGCATGCACACACATGTATGTCTGTGTGCGCGTGTGGATACAGATAAGCACCCACACATCATACGTATGTGTATACATGTGCGTACCGGTACACGCGTGCCCAGGCAGCCCGGTGCACGCTGAGTGCCCGCCCTGTGCCCCCGGCCCCGCAGGCGGGCTCTTCGTGGCGGGCATCAACCTCACGGAGAACCTCGAGTACATCCTGGCGCACCCGGCCGCGTCGCTGAGGAACCTGACGCTGCCCAGCCTGCCCCGGCTCAGCGCCTGGGTCCGCGAGCAGCGCCCGGGGCCCGGCCCGCGCTGCACCAACATCATCGCCGGCGACTTCGTGGGCACCGGCACCTTCGTCAGCGACGTCATCCGGCTCAACGACAAGCTGCTGGCGGGCTGACCGCCCCCATCCTCTCGGCTGACCGGCCCCCGTCGGCCCAGGACGTCCCCCATCCTCTCGGCTGACCGGCCCCCGTTGGCCCAGGACGTCCCCCATCCTCTCGGCTGACCGTCCCCCGTCGGCCCAGGACGTCCCCCATCCTCTCGGCTGACCGTCCCCCGTCGGCCCAGGACCCTCCTCCATCCTCTCGGCTGACCGTCCCCCGTCGGCCCAGGACCCTCCTCCATCCTCTCGGCCGCGTCGTCCTGGCCACATGCGGGCGAGAAGAATGGGGGGCAGCCGGGCAGGGACCACACCTCCGGGGAACCCCCTGGGGCACCTGCCTTCACGGGTCTCAGTGCTTCTGGGGTGAATCCAGTGACTGTGCTGAGGGTCACGGGGGGCTGTGGGGTTCATGGACAAGTCCCCCGGAATCATGGGGTTCAGACCCGCTGTCGCCCGTGAGAGACGCTCAGAGGGGACCCCTCACCGGGGCTGCTGGACGCCTCGTAGCATCGTGTGGGCTGGACGGACTGAGTGCGATGGCATCTACGGAGCAAACCCTTTGTCACAAACCAGGAGGCCCTGGCTGGTGTGCTCAGTGGTTAGCGCGTCGGCCGGGGCATCAAAGGGTCTCGGGTTCGATTCCGGTCCAGGACCTGGGTTGCCGGCTTGATCCCTGGACCTGGCTGGGCCCGTGCGGGAGGCAGTCCATCGACGTGTCTGTGTTGCATCCATGTTTCTCTCTCTCCCCCCCTCCCTCCACTGTCTCTGAAATAAGTCAACGGGAAAACATCCTCGGGTGAGGATTAACCCCCCAAAAATATATAGAAATAAATAAAAGCAGGGTGTTTCTAATTCCAGTGAAATCAGGGCCTGTCCCCCTCTCCCC
This sequence comes from Eptesicus fuscus, assembly GCF_027574615.1. Taxonomy (NCBI): domain Eukaryota; kingdom Metazoa; phylum Chordata; class Mammalia; order Chiroptera; family Vespertilionidae; genus Eptesicus; species Eptesicus fuscus. The sequence goes on from NC_072473.1 coordinate 44,322, forward strand.
ACACCCCCTTCCCCTCTCCCCACACCCCGCCCCCCCCGTCCGGGGCGGCTGCTGTGACTTGTTTCTGGCTGTGAAGGTCCAAGGAGCTCGGGAAGCCGCTCACTAGGATGAACGGACTGGTTCTGAGCACTCGCCCAGCTCCCCCCACCCCCGCCCCGTTTCCCCGAGGCCTCCCGTGCGCTCTCTTCACGCAGGTGCGCTCAGGAGAGGGCGGGGCCCCCCAGGTGTGGCTGCGGGGCTGGGGGTGCAGCATCGCCCTCCTGAGAGCCGTCCCTCGTCCGCCCACGGCCACCCCCTCACGGCCCCTCCGGGGCGCCAGGTCCGCTGCCCCGGGACACGAGGCCACGCGGGACCTTGGAGCCGGGTGTGGCCCACGGGGTCCCCCACTCGGGGGTGCAGGTCCGGGCAGCGCGTGCACAGCGGCGCCCTGCATGCGGGGGGCCCGCCACCCCTGGGGGTCCCCAAGGCCCTGGAGCTCAGGGACCGGGCGGAGCGGCGCCGAAGGGGCAGGTGCTGGCTCTGGACGGGCTCCTCCGCCCGAGGAGGGAGGTCCTGCCCCCGGAGCCACGCGGGCGGCCCCCGCGCCCCCTCCACCGCGTGGACCCGACGGCACAGCCACGACCCCGACCCCGCTCCCCACACGGTCCGGGCCCCGCTCTCGGGCGGCGGGGGAGGCCTTGTCCTCAGATGCGCTCCCAGCTCTGGCGTCGGAGCGGGGGTGGGGGTGGGTCCCAGTTCCCTCCCGCGGGGCGGCCTCAACTCCTCTGAGCAGCTTGTCTGTCCTCACGTCCGTCCGCCCCGACCGTCCGGTCCGCCCTCACTCCCCTCCCGGCATTCCCCGCCCTGCATCCGGGCCCTGATGCCTTCGGACCACCGGGGGATGGACGCACCCTCTCGGGGCCGGACCTGGGCCCCACCTGCGAGGTCCCTTTGCCTTAAGGTGACGTCACCGGTGAGGAGGGCTGGGGCGCGGGCGTCTTGGGGGACACTGTTCTACCACGTGGAGATTGGGGCGCGGGCATCTTGGGGGACACTGTTCTGTGTACCACGCGTTCCCAGTTGAGGTTCCCAGGAGGGCAGAGGGCAGAGGGCAGAGGGCTGAGCTCGGCCCCCAGGATGGGCAGGAAGAGGTTTGGGGTGTCGGCTGCGTGTGCGTCCCGGAGTCTCACGGAACAAGCACGGTGCTCGCCCTGTTTCGGGGTCACCCAGGCCTCCTGCGAGGTCAGGGGGTCACGGTGACCCTGATGGTTTCTGTGAGAAGAGCTGACCTGTCCGAGCTCGGACAACGGACTCGGACAGAACGTGGCGAAAACGGGCTTTTACTGCGTTCTCAGAGCGGGTGTCGGGGAACCCAACCCGGAGCCGCGCTCACCGGCTCCTCATCCCGGAGGGGCGGGGCGAGTCCCTCCCGGCCCCTCATTGGCTGGGCGACAGGGTCACGTGTTTCCTGGAGCAGGTGCCCCTGCCCCCCATTGGCCACTGGAGACAATGGGCGGGGCCTTCCCTCGGTGCCTCCTCTCCCGCTCCCGGCTGGCTGAGGGGGGTGGATCGTGGTCACCACTGCGAGGCCCCCCCCCCCCCCCCCCCCCCCCGCCACCGCATGGTCCTCGCTCTCACTCCCTCCTCCCTCCTCGCATCCTGTTCGCGGGGACCGGCAGTGATGGGTCCGAGGCCCCTTTCCTCCCCCCAGCGCGGGGATCACTTAAGGCAGTGGTCGGCAAACTGCGACTCCCGAGCCCTGGCTTGCCGCTCTGTTGACTAATGAGTTTGCCGACCACTGACCTAGACTCGCGATTCCAATAATTAAGGCTGATGTTGTTCCTTGTGATTAAGCCCCTATCCCAGTGGTCGGCAAGCTCATGTGGCTCAGGAGCCGCAGTTTGCCGACCATGGCTTAAGGAACAGCCGGGAGACGGGGGAAGGGGGAGAGGCGGGAGGGGGGGGCGCATCTCCTTAGCCTCGCACTCAGCTCGCTCGCCGCTCGGAGGAGCACGGGAGCGTCCAGGACCTGAAGGACCTGGGCCGGTTCTGCGGCTGGTGCTGGTTCTGCAGCCGGTTCTGCGGCTGGTGCTGGTTCTGCAGCCGGTTCTGCGGCTGGTGCTGGTTCTGCAGCCGGTTCTGCGGCTGGTGCTGGTTCTGCAGCCGGTCTGGGGTGCAGGCCTCGGTCTGGGGGCCCCCGGCACCTGGAGCAGCCGACGCTGCCGTTTTGCGGCGAGAACTGACTTCCCGGCGTGGACACGAGGCCCGAGGTCTGGTTTCCTCCGGACAAAGGCTGGTTGACGGACCCGAGGAGCGAGGGGAGCGGCCGGCGGCGATCCGTCAGGAGGGAGGCCGGTCCCGTCGTCACGCCCACGATGCACCGCCTGGCGGGTCGGAGCGCATGTCCACCCGCCGACCTCTGCGGGACCACCACGCGGGTCCCGCCTCCTCTCCGGCCAGAGCACCGACCGGGCGCGGTCACCCAGGAAAGAGCTTCCGGAACCGGCCGTAGGCGGCGTTGCTGATGATGACGGTGACGTCGGCCACACCCGCCTCGGGGACCACCTGCACGTCCTGCACCGTGGCCTCCGCGTGCAGCCAGCTGGGGGGAGGGGGCGGGTCAGGAGCGCGGTTGGGGGAACAGGGAGCTCAGGGTGACGTTTGCGCCGGGCGCCCAGCCACACTCGGACCTGCGCTTTCCCGGTGCGTCAGCCCCGCGGGGCCGGCGGACGCACGTGGGGAATGAACTCAGCTGTGCGCGCCGGCAGGTCCCTGGGACCACGCAGCCACCGGCCCGCCCCTCAGCCAAGCCCCGCCCCGTCCGATGGCCCCGCCCCTCTACTAAGCCCCTCCTCTCCCTGGCCCCGCCCTCACACAAGCCCCGCCCCTCTGCTAAGCCCCTCCCTGGCCTCGCCCTAACCAAGCCCCGCCCCTCTGCTAAGCCCCTCCTCTCCCCTGACCCCGCCCCTAGCCAAGCCCCGCCCCTAGCCAAGCCCCGCCCCTCCGGATAGCCGTGCGCACCTGAGCTGCGGGCCCGCCAGCCGCACGCGGAGGGTCAGCACCCGCCTCCCCGTGGCGCTCAGCACGGCCGCCTCCAGCTCGGCCTTCAGCTCCTCCAGGCCCAGCCCGCGGAGGGCGGACACGGCCAGGGCGCGCGGCCCCGCCGGGCGGTACCTGTGCGGAGGGCACAGACCCGGTCAGCGAGGACGAGGCACGAGGGCCCCCCCGCCCCACCTGTGACCCCTCAGTCCTCCCGGGAGGAAGGGACAGGGGTAAACCCAGAGGCTGGGGTGAAAGAGGGGCGTGCGGTGCAGAGCGCGTCACCCCAATGCCGGCCGCTCTGGGGCTGTGGGAGGGGCGCTCGGACCCCCGCCCCCTCGGCAGGCCACGGGCACACCCATCTGCGCGGGGTAGAGCCCGTGACACCAGATGGCGCCCAGCTCCCCGCGGGAGGGAGCCCCCAGGCCGAGGGCGGGGTGTGGAGGTGTGGGGTCCCAGCTCACCTGGACAGAGGCCCAGGCCTGGGGTTCCACTCACCCGGGCACCAGGTCCCCTTCCCACGGGGAGCCCCAGGCCGAGGGCGGACGGGCGGACGGGCGGGCGGGGTCCACTCACCAGGCACCAGGTCCCCTTCCCACGGGGAGCCCCAGGCCGAGGGCGGACGGGCGGACGGGCGGGCGGGGTCCACTCACCAGGCACCAGGTCCCCTTCCCACGGGGAGCCCCAAGCCAAAGGGGGGCCCACTCACCCGGGCACCAGGTCCACCTTGTTGTGCGCCTCCAGCACCGAGTCCAGCAGCGCAGCGGGCAGCCCCAGGCCGCGCAGGGCGGCGAGCACGCTGCGCTTCTGCAGCTCCGCCTCGGGGTGGCTCACGTCCCGCACGTGCAGGATCACGTCCTGCGGGCAGAGGGGCTCGTGGCCGGGTGTGCGGGACACGGTCTCCCCTCCATCCCCCCCTCCCACTCAGGACCCGCCCAGGACCAGGACGGGGAGGGGGGGGGGGCTGCCCCAGCTGTCCCAGGCCCGGGTGGGACCCCAGGGTGGGGCTCCCGAGACCACAGCTGAGCTGCTCCCGTGGACAAGGCCCCTGTTCAGGTCCTGCCCCAGCTGCTCCCGGGGCGCTGGGACTCGGGGCCCCTCCTGTACAGGGACTTGGGGGCTATTCCTGGGACTCGGGACTCCCCGCGCTAGGCCTGTCTCCACCCCACCCGCGGGTGCTGGCCGCCACCCACCCAAGGGCTCAGTCAGGCTTTGGGCTGTTGTCTATGGAGTCTTCAGTCCGTTCACGATTAAAGATGGCTCCTGCCCGACCGTGAACATGTGCGGTGGGTTTGCTGTGAACACTTGGAAGATGCAGGAAAAGCTGCGTGAGACCCCACAGGGAGGGCGCCCTGGAATCGGGGTGCTCGCTGCTGGGCTCGTTTTCAGGGGGAGACTTCGATTATTAAAATGTTTTCTTTCAGAAAAGTCTTAATTTTCAGACAGAGTGCGGAGGCACTGAGCCTTGCCCGGGGCCAGTCCCTGTGATGTTCCTGCAGGTGGTGGTCACTCCCGGGGGGGGGGGGGGGGGAGGGGGGCACGGACATCCTCCTGAGACACCCAGCCAGGCCCACTCCACTCACCCTTCCGCACGACCCTGCCGTCCCGGGACCCCATCCGGGGCCTGTCCTGTGTGAGCACCTGGTCCTGGTGTGTCCTGTGTGTGAGGATCCTGGGTGTGTCCTGTGTGTGTGTGTGTGAGGGTCCTGCATGTGTGTGAGGGTCCTGGTGTGTCCTGTGTGTGTGTGTGAGGGTCCTGGGTATGCCCTGTGTGTGTGTGTGTGTGTGTGTGTGTGTGTGTGTGGTCCTGTGTGTGTGTGAGGGTCCTGGTGTGTCCTGTGTGTGTGTGTGAGGGTCCTGGGTGTGACCTGTGTGTGTGTGAGGGTCCTGGGTGTGCCCTGTGTGTGTGTGTGAGGGTCCTGGGTGTGACCTGTGTGTGTGTGTGTGTGTGTGTGTGTGTGAGGGTCCTGCATGTGTGTGAGGGTCCTGGTGTGTCCTATGTGTGTGTGTGAGGGTCCTGGGTGTGACCTGTGTGTGTGTGTGTGTGTGTGGGTCCTGGTGTGTCCTGTGTGTGTGTGTGTGTGTGTGAGGGTCCTGGTGTGTCCTGTGTGTGTGTGTGTGGGTGTGTGTGTGTGTGAGGGTCCTGGTGTGTCCTGTGTGGGGGGGACCCAGCCCAGCTTGTGTCCCATGTGGGGGACCGGCCTCCACTGTGTGGCTTCAGGGGACCCAGCCCCACGACACTGGCCTCGACGGCCACCCCGACGGCCCGCTCACCGACTGGGCCACGTCCTGCAGGGTGGCGGAGAAGGACTCGATGAGGCTGTGGGGCAGCTCGGACAGGAAGCCGATGGTGTCCATGTAGAGGACGGTCATGCGGGACGGCAGGGAGCCCGCGTGGGCCGTGATGTCCAGCGTGGCGAACAGCTGGTCGCGGGGCTCCATGGCGCTGTCGCCCGTCAGAGCCTTGATCAGCGTGGTCTTCCCTGCACGCCGGGGACACGGACACACGTCGGGGACAAGGACACACGTGCGAGTCCCCCCACCCCCCTGGCTCCTGGGAAGGAGGGCCCCCCTGTCTGAGTGACAGCCAGGCTCAGTACTTGCACTTCCTAGAAGGTGAAAACTCGGACGTATATACCTATGACTTTTTTACAAATCACTTTTATCGAGTTACCTATTTCTTCCTGCAGTTCAGTTACTTGGTTTATACATATATACCTATGCCAATCCTCACCCGAGGGTATTTTCCCCATTGATTTCTAGAGAGTGGAGGGAGGAAGGGAGGGAGGGAGGAGGCGGGGGGAGAGAGAGAGAGAGAAACATTGATGTGAGAGACACCGATTGGTTGCTCCCGCCTGCACCCTGATCTGGGCTGATGCTCTAACCACTGAGCTCACCAGCCGGGCACTAATGACTTTTAAGCCTGGACGTACCCTTGGTGAGCCCGGTGGCCCTGTCATCTTGGTGGGCGGGGCCCCTGAAAACACAGCAGCCCCCCCACACCAGGGGCAGGACCCCACTCCGCCCGCAGCCGGCTCACCGCAGTTGGTGTATCCGACCACGGAGACCACCGGGAACTCCCGCCGCCGGCGCTGCTGGCCCAGCAGCTGCCTCTTCTGCCGCAGCCGCTCCAGGGCCCGTCGGATCTTCGTCTCCTTCTCCTTCATCAGCCGCTGCTGCACCTGCAGGAAAGACTCCCCTGGAAACAGCCAACGCGGGCGTCAGGGCGCAGACGAGAACGGCCAGACCGCCGTGTGCCGGGCCCTCGGGACGGGCAGGGGGCTCAGGGCCCAGAAAGTGCCCACCACCACCTTCTGCTCCGAGGCCCAGCTCTGCCCGGCGAGGGGCATCTCCCCACCCGGCTGGTGTGGCTCAGTGGTTGGGCATCGACCTATGAACCAGGAGGTCACGGTTCCATTCACAGTTCCATTCCCCGTCAAGGGCACATGCCCGGGTTGCGGGCACGATCCCCAGTAGGGGGCGTGCAGGAGGCAGCCGATCCACGATTCTCTCTCATCATGGACATGTCTCTCTCCCTCTCCCTTCCTCTCTGAAATCAATAAAAAGTATTAAAAAAAAAAAAAAAAAGAAACAAAGAAAAAGAAAGGTGGACTCGCCTCCAACTTCCGCCGTCTGAGGCCCCCCGGGTTCCCGTCCACTCGGCTGGGGAGCCCCGATATCCCCAGTGGACTCAGTGGTTCCCCCAACATCCTGACCCCCAGAACCTGGGAACGGGACCTCCTATGGAAACGGGGTCTTTGCAGACGGGATGGGGTGAAGGGTTGGAGACGAGGACGTCCCAGGTCAGGGGGGCCCTCCCTCCAAGGACAGGGTCCTTGTCAGACTCAGAGGAGCAGCCACGTGGAAATGGATGGAGGCAGAGGCGGGAGGGAGGGAGGTGGCCACCAGCCGGGGACACCCGGAGCCCCAGGCGCTGGGAGAGGCAGGGGGGACCCTCCCCGGAGCCTCGGGAGGGATCAGCCCTCGGACCCCTGGACCTCAGACGCCTGTTCTCCAAGACGGGGGGTGCGGGGGGGGGGGGATGTCTGTTCTTTTTTTCTTTTTTTAATATACTTTTACAGAGAAGGGAGAGGGATAGAGAGTTAGAAACATCAATGAGACAGAAACATCGATCAGCTGCCTCCTGCACGCCCCCCACTGGGGATGTGCCCGCAACCAAGGTACATGCCCTTGACCGGAATCGAACCCAGGACCCTTCAGTCCGCAGGCCGACGCTCTATCCACTGAGCCACACCGGTCAGGGCGGAATGTCTGTCGTTTCAACCCAGGTTTGGGGTCCTGTTACACCCGCCAAGGCCACCTGGGTCCCTGCTTGTTCGATGCGTCCGCGGACGAGGCCCACGTGCAGCCCGGCCCCGCCAGGACCGTCCGGGACCCTGTCCCCTCCCAGAGGCGGCGGCTGTGACGTCCCCTCCAGCCCCTGGAGACGAGCCCTCGGCACTCACCTGACCCCATGATGTAGCGAGAGTTGCCTCCATGTCCGTCCAGGCGGGCAAGGTCGTGCCTCATGTTGGACCTGCCGTGGACACGGGGCGGCTCAGTAGACGGGGAGGGGGAGAGGCCCAGGGGGAGCGTGGAGGGGGCGCAGCACGTCCGTCCCAAGTGCGGGGGACAGACCGGGGCGGGCCTCGGAGAGGGAGGAGGGGGGGCGGGCCTCGGAGAGGGAGGAGGGGGGGCGGGCCTCGGAGGAGTGCACGGGTCCTCCCTCCTGCGGGGGGTGCTCTCCTGCGGGCCTTCTCTCTCAGGGACACAGGGTCCCAGGGGGACGGGCCCTCAGGGAGGGACAAGCCCTAGCAGGCGTCCAACAGGCTATGCTGCCCCGCGCTACGAAGTCCATCAAGAAAGCCCCGCCCCCAGTGCCCCGCCCCATTAGGTTCAGCCTCTGAGGCCACGCCCCTCAGCTCCCAACCTGAGTCCCCGCCCCTTTGGCCCCGCCCTCTCAGCTCCCCGCCCTATGAGTTCCCGCCTCCTTGGCCCCGCCCCCTCTGCTCCCAACCTGAGTCACCGCCTCCTTGGCCCCGCCCCCTCAGCTCCCCTCCCCCCCAGCTCCCCGCCCCCTCCACTCCCCACCCTGTTCTAGCCTCTGAGGCTCCGCCCCCTCGGCTCCCCACCCTATGAGTTCCCACCCTCTGCATCGTGTCCCCACAAGCCCCGCCCAGGAAGTCCACCATGGATGCCCCGCCCCTCAGCTTAGCTCCGGGCTTGAGCGTGGACCTAGGAACCAGGAGGCCAGGCTTCCATTCCTGGTCAAGGGCACAGGCACAGGCCGGGGCTCAGGCTCCATCCCCAGTAGGGGGCGTGCGGGAGGCAGCCGATCCGTAATTATCTCATCCCCGACGTTTCTCTCTCTCCCGCTCCCTCCCTCCCTCCCTCCCTCTCTCTGAAATCAATAAATACATTTTTTAAAGAAAAGAAAACAGGAAGGGGCTGCATTTGTTGCGACACCAGGTCCGCGCCCAGCACCTGAGGAGGGGCAGCTCGGCCAGGGCCACCTGCAGCCGCGCCTCCTTGGTCCGGGCGTGGCAGCGGAAGATGTGCAGGACCACGGTGAACCGGTCCAACACCTGCACGCGCCAGGCGGCCTCCAGTTCTTCCTAGAAAAGGAGAGAGCCCAGCCGGTGTGGCTCAGTGGTTGGGCATCGACCTAAGAACCAGGAGGTGAGGATTCCATTGATTCCCGGTCAGGGCACAGGCCCGGGTTGTGGGCTCGATCCCCAGTGGGGGGCGTGCAGGAGGCAGCCGGTCCATGGTTCTCTCTTCCTCTCTCTCTGAAATCAATAAAAACATTAAAAAAGGAGCGTGTGAGGGGTCCTGCCCGGGGAGCCCACCCCATGCCTAGACCTCAGGTGAGGGGGGCTGACACTGTCCTGAAATCGTGTATCCTCTGTCCCTCCTGGGGGGTGGGGGGCTGACCCCAGGCCCAGCCCAGGGAGTGGACGGCACCCAGCGCACCCCAGTACCTTAGTGGGCACGGACAGCCTCTCCACGTTCAGAAAGACGGCCGTGACGTCCGACAGGCCTCGGATTTTCTCTGAGGGAGAGAGGGCCTGGTCAGGGGGCTCCGCCCCACGGACACCGTCTCCCTCTGCTTGGCTGCGTCACCAGGACGGCTGGGGTCAAGGGGAAGCTGGGGGGGGGGGGGGGACTTGACCCCAGGACATGACCCCCGGGGTCTGAATGCACCTAAGACTCGGGGGGACACAGACTGGCGGGGTCCTGCCAGCTCCATGCTGTGACCCGTGAGCACACAGCTGGGTGGGGTGGGGACGGTCAGGGGTCCCAGGAGAGCGGGGTTCACAGGCAGGACCCACATCCGGTGTGGAGAGGGGGCGGCTGGGAGGGAGGGCAGGGCTGGGGTCGCCCCACTCAGCTGCCCCGGAGGCTCCAGCGACGTCAGACCCAAGTCCTGGTGAGGCGGCCTCCGTCTGCGGGGCACCCCCTGTGCCCGCTGCTCCTCCGGGGAGAGGAAGGGGCAGGGGCAGGGGCCGCGGGACGCACCCGTCAGCTGCTCCAAGGTGCCTTTGCCGAAGATGAGCTTCCGCTCGGGCGTCTTGGTCGGCACCACCATCGTCTCCACCACCGACCAGTGGTCCAGCGTGTGCACCAGCGCCTGCGCCTCCGCCACCTGCCACTCGGCTGCGGGGAGACGCGGCCTCGGTGAGCTTGCTTCCAGCCGCTTCGGGGGCAGGTGGGAAGGGGGTCCACTGCGCCCCCATAGGGACCCCCCTGCGCCCCCATAGGGACCCCCCTGCGCCCCCATAGGGACCCCCCGCCTCTCCGGGGCCCCGCCCTGCAAGTTCCAGCCTCAGAGTCCGGCCACAAAGCATCCCATCCCAGGAGCTTGAGCCTCAAACTTCCACCCTGGAGTTTAGGGATTAGGAGTCCGGCCCCTGAAGCCCCGCCCCCTCAGCTCTCCGCCCTGAGTTCCAGCCCATGAGGCCCCGCCCCCTCGGCTCCCCGCCCTATGAAGGCCATCAGGAAAGCCCCGCCCCTTAGCCCCCTGTCCTATGAGTTCAGCCCTTGGCGTCCCCGCCCCCGAGGCCACGCCCTATACTTCCGCCTTGAAAACCCCGCCCCTCAGCTCCCAGTGGATTTCCACTTCCCGAAGCCCCGCCCCTAGGCTTCCCGCCACCGGAGCCCCGCCCCATAAGGTCAAGTCCTTGAAACCCCGCCCACTCGGCTCGTCCTCGCCCCCGAAGCCCCGCCCCATGAGGTCCAGCCTTCAAACCCCGCCCGGAGCTCCAGCCACAGAAGCCCCGCCCCCATGAGCCCCGTCCTCGAGGCCCCGCCCCCGTCCCCGCGCCGGGTCACCTCGAGTCAGCGTTGGCCTCCTCGGTCCCCCCTTGATCTCGGGGTGAACCAGGCACACGCGCTGGGTCCCCGAGGGCAGCAAGGGCTCCCTCCGCAGCAGTTCCTCCTCCTCTTCCTCCTCCTCCGCATCTTCTGGCCCCTCCTCCTCCTCCTCCCCGGCTCCGCTAGTGCCGCCATGCGCCCGCGGACCCCGGCTTCCGCCTCCGCGCCCCTGCAGGCCCCCCGCATTCCCGGTTCCGAAGGCGGCGAGCGCGCGCTCGGGCCAGGGCGGCGGCGGCGGCGGCGGCGGCGCGGCCCTTGGAGCCGGGCGGCCGCGAACCAAGCGGGAGAGCCAGGCCCCCCGGCGGACGGCGGCCCGCAAGGTCCACATCCCGCGTCGGGCTGAACGCCATGGGGCGGGGCCTCGGGGGCGTGCCTCTGTGCGCGCTCCCCATTGGCCGGGCGGTGTCACGTGCTCGCCGCCGTGTGATTGACGTGCGGTCGCGGTGTTCGGGAGACCAAACGCGGGTGCCGGCGCTCAGATGCGAGTTTCTCCCGCGCGAGCGGCTCGCGGCGGATCCCGCCCAGGAAGCCCGCGAGGCGGCCAGGCTCCGGCCCCAGACCCTCGGCGCCCCGTTTGACATGGTTTCCATGGTTACCAGCAGGACCTGTCGGAACCACTGGGGACCGGGCTCTGCAGATTGTGCCTTTCAATGAGGAGCCTTAAAGGAAATGGGTCACGTGTTAGGATCTCGGCCCGGCTTTTTCGGGAAACCGGGGTCGGGCTTTGAAAATTTGGAAGCAGCCCTAACCGGTGTGGCTCAGTGGATAGAGCGTCGGCCTGCGGACTGAAGGGTCCCGGGTTCGATTCCGGTCAAGGGCATGCACCTTGGTTGCGGGCACATCCCCAGTGGGGGGCGTGCAGGAGGCGGCTGATCGATGTTTCTGACTCTCCCTCTCCCTTCCTCTCTGTAAAAAATCAATAAAATATATATATATTTAAAATATGTGTTTCCTTTCTGAGTCATGGACCCATCGAGGCATCTTATTTTTATCTTATTTTTAAAAATATATTTCTTTATTGCTTTCAGAGAGGAAGGGAGGGAGAGAGAGAGAGAGAGAGAAGAGAGAGAAACATCAATGATGGGAGAGAATCACGGATCGGCTGCCTCCTGCACACTCCACACTGGGGACCGAGCCTGCAACCTGGGCGTGAGCCCTTGACCTGGGACCCTTCAGTCCGCAGGCCAACGCTCTATCCACTGAGCCACACTGGCTAGGGCATTATCTTTTTTTGTTTTAATATATTTTTATTGATTTCAGAGATGAAGGGAAAGAGAGACATCCATGATGAGAGAATCGTGGATCGGCTGCCTCCCGCACGCCCCACACTGGGGACCGAGCCCACCACCTGGGCCTGTGCCCTTGACCGGAATCGAACCCGGGACCCTTCAGACCACAGGACAGAGCTCTATCCACTGAGCCACACCAGCCAGGTCTAGGGGCTCATCTGTGATGTCACACACAGCTCAGCCCCTTCCCCTTCCGGAGAAAAACTCTGGGAGCGGGTCAGGGTCCGGGCACCGCCATGCACCGCGGCATCTTATCCTTTTCCAGCTCCTTGCACCCGGGGTCCCGGTTCTGCAGGAAAAGCGCTTGTGTGTGTAGTCGGCCCATGAGGAGCCTCAGCCAATGGCGGCGGCTCTCTCCTTACCACGTGCCCCTCCGGGTCCGGGCAGCAGGTGACTCGCCTGGCGGGGCGCACGGGGCCGGGGGGGGGGGGGGCGCACGCTGGACCTTGGAGCCCTGGTCCCTGCGGCGCTCGCCTTCCTCCCGTGGGGTCTCCCGTGGGGTCTCAGGAGCCTGCGGGCGGGGCCGCTGAGGCAGGAAGGAGGGGACCCCGCTAACTAGAGGCGAGGGGCCCCCTGTGGAGATATTGGGGTGAGGGCTTGGAGTTCTGGGGTGCCCCTCTGAGGAGCGCCTGAGTGGTGACCAGGCCTCCGAGGGGCACAGGGGCGTGAGTGGGCGCAGGCGCACCAGGTGTGGGGTGTATGAGGGCGGGTACCAGGGTGTCGGGGGGCAGCAGGGGGTGTGGGGGAGGTGGGGGGGGCCAGGGGCAGGGGGGGGCTGCGACTGGGGGGGCGGGGCACCTGGGAAACCAGTACCTCACAGAGGTTTTATGGGGCGTGAGGCCAAGGGCCGCAGAGTGGGGGGCAGGGTGTGTGGGGGGGTTTGGTGGGGGTACGCGGCGGGGGATGGCGGGGAGCCAGGGCCACAGGGGCATGGAGATGGGGTGCAGCGGAAGTCGGGGGACCTACCTGCCCCGTGGACACCCCCTGGGCGCCCCACATCTGCCCGTTTCCCGCCTCGGTCCTGGGCCGCCTCCTGCGGGGCTCGCCTTCCCGCCGGCCTCCTGCGGTCCCTTCTGGGGTGTCGTGGAGAGGAAAGGGGGGCGGGGGGGCGGCTAAGGGGTCATTTGGACCGATTCCCGCAGCGCGAGCAGGGAGCAGGGTGAGTCTGGCCGGTAGGTGTTCCTGATGGGCGACGGCTGGGCGCGGAGTGGGGAGGGGGGGGCCTGTGGGTGCAGGGGGGGCCTGTGGGTGGAGGGGGGGCCTGTGGGTGCAGGGGGGGCCTGTGGGTGGAGGGGGGGCCTGTGGGTGCAGGGGGTCCTGCAGGGCCTGCAATCGGGGTCCCCGTGACCCCGGGGTCAGGGTCTGTGGGGGTGTTGGTTCTCCCCATGTTTCTGGTCGCAGGTCCCGAGGAGACCCGGGGTCTGGATGTGGTTCCTTTCTGACTGTCCCCCAACCCGAATGAGGGGGTGCTGTTCTGAGCCACCAGTGGGGGGTCCCTTCTCTCTTTTCAATCCTCCCCAGAGGATGTGTCCCCACTGAGTTTTAGAGCGAGGGGAGAGGGGGGAGAGAGACACGCGACTGGAATGGAACCCAGGACCCTTCTGTGCGCGGGGGATGCTGTAACCACTGAGCCACACCGGCCAGGGCCTTCCCCCTGATGGTCTGGGGGCAGGACCCCTGGGGACAAACTCCTGTGGGTCCGGGGAGCTGCTGGGCCGATGCCTCAGGCCACGCTCCGCCGGCCCCGTGCAGGGCACACCGCCCGGGCGAGGGCTGAGGGCACCCAGGTCATTTCTGTTCCTCAGGGCGGGGCACGGGCCCGGTGTGTGTGGGGGGGCGGGGTCCAGGCCCCGTGTGCGTGGATGTGGGGGGCGGGTTTCAGGTCCCGTGTGCGTGCATGTGGGGGGCGGGGCACAGGCCGGGAGGCAGGCAGGGCGGACCGGGCGGGAGGCTGGAAGGGACGTTTGCAGGAGGGGAACCTGCTCACCGCAGAGGAGGCTCAGGGCTGTGTTTCAGGTTTTCCCAGGAGAGGGGGCGCCCGAAGGTGGGACACGGGGCTCAAGGTGAGCGTCTGACCCGCAGGTGTCGGCCCCGGGCCAGCCCTGCCTCTCCGCCCGTCCCAGGACCCGGGGATCACGTAACACACACCCCGCGCCCCAGGGGGGACCCCACGTCCCAGGACCGGGAGCCGCTGGGACGGGACCTGCACCCCGGCCCGAACCTCTGTGCTGGGGGCCGTGGGCTGCTGGCTGGGTGCGCGGAGCCTCAGGCTGAAAACCCTTAAGTTATTTATTTGAAAATACAAATGTGATCTCGTAAAACGTTTTAAAATCGCTCTACACGGCAAATAACAGTTAACTTTACACGTTCTGTACATCCAGGAGGGAGCGGTCCCCTCAGCGCCCGCGTGGGGCGGCCCCGGCCCGGACACGCGTGGAGAGGGCCGCGCGGCTCCCGTTCGGACGCACTCCCGGCCGAGAGGTCAGGCAGGTCTCCCCGGGCAGGTCCTCGGGGGCAGGTCTCCTCGGGGGGCAGGTCCCCCCGGGCCGACCCTGGAGCCCGTGGTGTGACCGTCCGGCCGTCCCTCCGAACTCCTCCACTGGGAGCCACCAGGGGCTGCGGGCCTGCCTGCAGGGGTCCCGCCGTGTCCCCGCGGTCCCGGGGCGTCGGCTCTGCCCGCCAGGGGGGCGGGGACACGGCCGTCAGGGACCCCCGGAGCCGGCCCCCGTGTGAATAAATAGGTCGCCATGGCACACGCAGTCACGTCTGTAAAGCTCAGCCGTCCACACGCACACGCTCCCTCCCACGCAGGCCGCCCGCCGCTCGCTCAGGACGGCTGCAGCTCCTCGTCGCCCTCGAAGTCGAACAGGTGCACGGCGCCCAGCGCGGACGGCGCCTCGAAGAAGGGCCTCTGGGCCAGGGGCGAGTGCAGGCCGCTCAGCTTCTGGTCCACGGGGCTCAGCTCCGCCTCGTACCTGCGGGGAGGGGCCGGTGAGGGCGAGGGGACGGGGGGGGGGGGGGGGGGGGGGGGGGTAGTGGGGACATGGGGTGGGGGCCCTGGACCACGTGAGGGGATGTGATGGGGACATGGGGGCACGGGGAGGGGTAGTGGGGACATGGGGGCCTGGACCACGTGGGAGGCCAAGGGGACGGGGGGGGGGCCCGACGACATGAGGGGGGGTAGTGGGGACACGGGGGCCTGGACCACGTGGGAGGCCACGGGGGTGGGGGGGAGGGGCGGGGTGCGGTCCAGAGTCGGGGATTCCGGGGCAGACGCCGGCCTGGGGGTGGCCGTGCACAACGTGGCCTCGGAGCCGCCGGCGCCCACAGGCTGGGAGCTGCCCCGTTGCTGGGCCCCCGGACACCCCGACGCCAGGCGGACCCCCGAGGAGACACGGCCTCTGGCTGTGGCTCGGCCGCCAGGTCTCGGCCCACAAGCAGGACCACCCAACGGGCTCGGTCCCGGCTGCCGGTCCGTCGGGGACGCAGGTGAGGACCCCGAGGGGGCAGGGGTCACACCGCTGGAGAGGGCTGTGTCCGCGCAGGACGAGGACGAGGACGAGGCCGAGGCCCCAGGACGAGCACCCGGGCGGGAGGAGGGGAGGCGGGAGCCCCCGGACCCGGGGCCCAGGGACGGCCGAGAGGAAGACACACACACACACACACACACACACACACACACACGGGGCCGGCCTGTGGCTTCGCATCATGGAACCCCCAGAACTGAAGCCCGGACCCCCCCAGGCCGCCGCCCGGTGAGTAAGGACCCGCGGTCCCCGCGCCCGGGACAGGGCGGCCGGGATGGGACCTCGCCCGCCATCGCTGTGTGCTGGCCCCCCCTTGTCCTCCCCCCCGTCTCCCCGGTCTCTCACCCGTCGTCCCAGGGCTCCCCGGCGGCCTCCTCGGCCACCAGCAGGTCGTACTCCTCGGCCGCGTACCTCTCCCAGTCCGACAGCTCGGGGCCCTCCGTCTCCGTCTCCTGGGGCACGCGTGGGGCACGCGTGGGGCACGGGGTGGACATGTCACCGGGGTGGACGCGGCCATAGCGCCTGGCCCTGCGGCTCCGGCACCCTCACTCGCCTTCAGCGGGGACCCCCCTCACTCGCCCTCAGCCCCTCACTCACCCTCAGCAGGGACCCCCCCCTCACCCTCAGGAGGGACCCCCCCTCACTCACCCTCAGTAGGGACGCCCTCTCACCCTCAGCAGGGACCCCCCCTCTCACCCTCAGGAGGGACCCCCCTCACTCACCCTCAGCAGGGACCCCCACACCCCCCCCCCTCACTCACCCTCAGGAGGGACCCCCCCCCCCACTCACCCTCCCCCCCCCCCCACTCACCCTCAGCAGGGACCCCCCCCCCCCTCACCCTCAGCAGGGACCCCCCCCCCCTCACTCACCCTCAGCAGGGCCCCCTTCACTCACCCTCCCCCCCCCTCACCCTCAGCAGGGACCCCCTCTCACCCTCAGCAGGGACCCCCCCCTCACCCTCAGGAGGGACCCCCCCTCACTCACCCTCAGCAGGGACCCCCCCCTCACCCTCAGCAGGGACCCCCCCCTCACCCTCAGGAGGGACCCCCACACCCCCCCCTCACTCACCCTCAGCAGGGACGCCCCCTCCTCACCCTCAGCAGGGACCCCCACACCCCCCCCCTCACTCACCCTCAGCAGGGACCCCCCCGCTCACCCTCCCCCCTCACTCACCCTCAGGAGGGACCCCCACACCCCCCCTCACTCACCCTCAGGAGGGACCCCCCCACTCACCCTGAGGAGGGAACCCCCCCTCACCCTGAGGAGGGAACCCCCCCTCACCCTCAGGAGGGCCCCCCCCTCACTCACTCCCCCCCCACTCACCCTCAGCAGGGACCCCCCTCACTCACTCCCCCCTCCTCACCCTCAGGAGGACCCCCCCCTCACTCACCCTCAGGAGGGACCCCCACACCCCCCCCACTCACCCTGAGGAGGGACCCCCCCTCACTCACCCTCAGCAGGGACGCCCCCTCACCCTCAGGAGGGACGCCCCCCTCCTCACCCTCAGCAGGGACGCCCCCCTCCTCACCCTCAGCAGGGCCCCCCACACCCCCCCTCCTCACCCTCAGGAGGGACCCCCCCTCACTCACCCTCAGGAGGGACCCCCCCTCACTCACCCTCCCCCCCTCACTCACCCTCAGGAGGGACCCCCCCACCCCCCCCCCCTCACCCTCAGGAGGGACCCCCCCTCACTCACCCTCCCCCCCTCACTCACCCTCAGGAGGGACCCCCCCTCCCCTCACTCACCCTGAGGAGGGACGCCTGCTCCTTCTGCTCGTGGTCCAGGTACTTCTCGATGTTGAAGAAGGTGTCGAAGAAGACGTTGGCCAGCTTGCAGCGCTTCAGGTCCCGCAGCGTGATCTTCCCTGGGGGGGGGGGCGGGGGGCGGGGTCACGGCCAGCACTCTCAGGGGGGCTCACACCGGGTCGCCCCCAAAGTCCCGGCACAACTACGTTTCCTGACACCACGTGCCCCTCCCCAGGGTCAGCTGTGAGATGTGACGGAGACACGGACGCAGGAGGTCGTCCAGGCGAGGGCGGAGTCGGAACCCGGAACCCGGAACCGGGTGGGGAGCGTGGACGGGGTGGGGGAGGGGAGGATGGAGCCTGGATGGGGTGGGAGGGGGTGGGAGTGGGTGGGGAGAGGTGGGACAGAGGGAAGGATGGAGCCTGGATGGGGGTGGGGGGAGGGGGGACAGAGGGGACAGCCCTGCGCGGGGGGGCGGGGGGGGACGGGGGACACATCCGCAGACAGAACAGGAAACGAGACACTGGCCACCAGGGGGCGCCCACAGCCTGAGCTGCTGGGACCAGGGACCCACAGGAGGGCACGCAGGTCCCAGGAGGTCCAGGCCCAAGGCCAGACCCACCCAAGACGACGCTGAGGGCAGACGCCTCCCCCCGTCTGTCTGTCTGTCTGACCTCAGGGGTCCTGGGTCCCTCCAGGTGGCCTGTCCCACACCATGTCCCCCCTCAAACGGTGTCCCCCATTCACACGGGGCCCCCCACACACGGTATCCCCCACACACATGGGGACCCCCCACACAGGGGCCCCCTCCTCAGGGCATCCCCCATACGGTGTCCCCCTCACATGGGGCCCCACAGGGGGCGTCCCCCCCCCCCCAGGCGTCCCGGGCGCCCGGCCGACCTGGGCTCTGCGGCTTGACCAGGTCCAGCATCTGGCACAGGCAGTCCTGGAAGGGCAGGGCCTCGATGCCCATGCAGTCCAGCCGGTGGCTCTGCTCCTCGTAGAAGTGCTCCAGCTCGAACATGGACAGCGCCCCGTCCCCGTCCAGGTCCATGAGGCGGAACCAGTACTCGATGCTGCGGGCGGCGGGCGGGCGGGCGAGGGTTACCCACCTCCCGGGACCCACCCTCCCGGGACCCATCCCCCCGCCGGGACCCACCCCGCCGGGACCCACCCTCCCGGGACCCACCCCGCCGGGACCCACCCTCCCGGGACCCACCCCGCCGGGACCCACCCTCCCGGGACCCACCCTCCCGGGACCCACCCTCCCGGGACCCATCCCCCCGCCGGGACCCACCCTCCCGGACCAAGTCCCTCCCGGGACCAAGTCAGCCTGGCGATGGCCCCAGGACTGATCCCACCTGGGACCGCCCCCCCCCCCCCCCCCCGCCATGGCTCCCAGGGGGCTCCCTTGAGCAGAGACGGCCGCTCGCCGCTGCCCACGCCCAGCAGGAGGACGCAGGGCGCAGGGCGCACGCCCACCTGGTGGGGGTCTTCTTGTCCTCCTCGGAGATCAGGAACCACACGAAGTCGGCGTAGCTGATCTTCCCCTCCTTCTGCACCTTCCTGCCTCTGGGAGCCGGGGCGAGACGGGAGCGAGACGGGGAGTCAGGACCGTGGGGAGCGGCTCCAGGAGGGAGCCCCGTCCGCCTGCTGGGAGCTCGGTCCCCACGGGGAGGGAGGGCCCCCGGCACCCGGTGGGCAGTGACGGCCGGGGCCTCGCTCACAGCGCCTCAGCCTCAGCCTCCGGGCTGACACGCCACCAACACGGGTTCCCTTACGAGCGACTCACGTGACCACGATGTGTGTCTCCTGTATGACCAGCGACCCTGTGTGACAGGTGCCCCCTCACCTCTGACCCTGTGTGCCCCCTCACCTCTGACCCTGTGTGCCCCCTCACCTATGACCCTGTGTGACAGGTGAGTGTCCCCTCACCTCTGACCCCGTGTGACAGGTATGAACGCCCCCCTCACCTATGACCCCGTGTGACAGGTATGAACGCCCCCTCACCTATGACCCTGTGAGAAAGGTGTGTCCCGTGACCTCAGGGGACACGTGTCCTCATTTGTGACCTGGTGTGACATGTGAGCGCCATGTTGCCCCGTCGGGCCCTCAGGAGACGGGCACCCCCCGTCCGAGCAGGACACGCACAGGATGGGGGGAGGCAGAGCTGGACGCGCAGGGAAGGGCCGCGACCGCGGGAGGGAACGCGCCTGAGACGTACCGCGTCACGGCTCCCGAGAAGACCCTCTCGATCATCTTGGTGGAGATGGCTGGGGGGAGGGGAGACGGGGTGAGTGGGGGGTCTGAAATGCTGAGGCCGGGGGTGCACCCCAGGCACCCAGATGTCCCCCCAGCCCCGGCTCTCCGGCCCAGGGCTGAGCCGACCGGGAGGCACAGGAGAAGCTGACCAGGCCCACGGCCCAGAGGGACCCAGAGGGACCCAGGGGGGCCGGTGTGCGGTCACCCCTCAGGGGGGCTTCCCCACCAGGCCCCTGACTGTGAGGAGAGACAAATGCAGCTCAGACCCTGGCTGACGGCGAGGAGAGCGGGGAGGCTCATGAGGGGACCCTGTCATGGAGTGAGACGTGTCCGGTCCTGGGGGTGGCAGTCTGACCAGGTGTGGGCGGGGCTGGTCCCTCCTCAGGCCTCTCCTCGGCGTGTAGACGCCGTGTCCTCCCCGTGTCCTCCCCGTGTCCTCACAGGGCCGCCCGTCCGAGTGCGCCTGTGCCCTCATCTCCTCTCCGTGTAAGGACCCCCGTCCCCTGTGCACACACACCCGCCCCCTCCCCTCTGTGCACACATTCCCGCCCCGTCCCCTCTGTGCACACACACCCGCCCCGTCCCCTCTGTGCACACACACCCGCCCCCTCCCCTCTGTGCACACACACCCGCCCCGTCCCCTGTGCACACACACCCGCCCCGTCCCCTCTGTGCACACACCCGCCCCGTCCCCTCTGTGCACACACACCCGCCCCGTCCCCTGTGCACACACACCCGCCCCGTCCCCTGTGCACACACCCGCCCCGTCCCCTCTGTGCACACACCCGCCCCGTCCCCTGTGCACACACCCGCCCCGTCCCCTCTGTGCACACATTCCCGCCCCGTCCCCTGTGCACACACACCCGCCCCGTCCCCTCTGTGCACACACACCCGCCCGTCCCCTCTGTGCACACACCCGCCCCGTCCCCTCTGTGCACACATTCCCGCCCCGTCCCCTGTGCACACACACCCGCCCCGTCCCCTCTGTGCACACACACCCGCCCGTCCCCTCTGTGCACACACACCTGTCCCATCCCCTGTGCACACACACCCGCCCCGTCCCCTCTGTGCACACACACCCGCCCGTCCCCTCTGTGCACACACACCTGTCCCGTCCCCTCTGTGCACACACCCGCC
Organism: Eptesicus fuscus; assembly: GCF_027574615.1. NCBI lineage: Eukaryota > Metazoa > Chordata > Mammalia > Chiroptera > Vespertilionidae > Eptesicus > Eptesicus fuscus. The sequence goes on from NC_072473.1 coordinate 64,675, forward strand.
CCGTCCCCTCTGTGCACACATTCCCGCCCCGTCCCCTCTGTGCACACACCTGCCCCGTCCCCTCTGTGCACACACACCCGCCCTGTCCCCTGTGTGCACACACCTGTCCCGTCCCCTCTGTGCACACACCCGTCCCGTCCCCTCTGTGCACACACACCCGTCCCGTCCCCTCTGTGCACACACCTGTCCCGTCCCCTGTGCACACCCCGCCTGCCCCGCCCCGCCCCGCCCCGCCCCCGCCCGCCCCGTGTCCCCGCACGTGCGCTCACCGTGGTCGTTGTGCCGGGCCAGGTCCTGCCGGCCGACGAGCAGGTCGTGGTCGGTGTCCAGCGCCCAGAACTTGCTGTAGATGACGTAGAAGTGCTCGTAGGAGAAGAACTCCGTCAGCTGGTTGATGTCGGCCTCCTCCTCCAGCAGCGCCACGTTCTGCACACACCACACACGCACGGCTGCGGTCCGGCACGGCCTCCCACGGGGGGGTGGGGGGGGGGGACCCCAGGAGCTCAGGGAGCTGAGGCTCAGAACTGGGACCCGTTCACGGGTCGGGAGCAGTGCCGGGTCAGGGCCACCCCAACGAGGACGTGCTGGGGACCCACACACGGGAGCCTGGTCCCCGTTCCCACACGGCCACACACACGCCCACACGCCCACACGGCTATATGTCCACACACACGGTAGCCTGGTCCCCGTTCCCACACGGCCATATGTCCACACACATGGGAGCCTGGTCCCCGTTCCCACACGGCCACACGCCCAAACGTCCACACGTCCACACACAGATGAGCCTTGTCCTCATTCCCACACGTCCACACGGCCTCCTGGGGGCCCACTCCCAGGTCCTCAGCCGTGCCTCCTGGACCGGCAGAAGGAAGGATGGACAGACGGATGGAGGAAGGAAGGATGGACGGTGGAAGGAGGGAGGTGAGGTGGGTGCTGGCCCCGTGCCCCCATCGATGGAAGGAAGGATGGACAGACGGAAGAAAGGTACGTGAGGGTGGGTGGTGGGGTGGGTGCTGGCCCCGTGCCCCCACCAGTGGAAGGATGGACAGACGGATGGATGGATGGGAGGAAGGAGAGGCGGAAGGAAGGATGGACAGACGGATGGAGGAAGGACGGACGGACGGGTGGAAGGAAGGATGGACAGACGTATGGATGGATGGGAGGAAGGAGAGGCGGAAGGAAGGATGGACAGATGTATGGATGGATGGGAGGAAGGAGAGGCGGAAGGAAGGATGGACAGACGGATGGATGAAGGAAGGATGGACGGTGGAAGGAGGGAGGTGAGGTGGGTGCTGGCCCCGTGCCCCCATCGATGGAAGGAAGGATGGACAGACGGAAGAAAGGTACGTGAGGGTGGGTGGTGGGGTGGGTGCTGGCCCCGTGCCCCCACCAGTGGAAGGATGGACAGACGGATGGATGGATGGGAGGAAGGAGAGGCGGAAGGAAGGATGGACAGACGGATGGAGGAAGGACGGACGGACGGGTGGAAGGAAGGATGGACAGACGTATGGATGGATGGGAGGAAGGAGAGGTGGAAGGAAGGATGGACAGACGTATGGATGGATGGGAGGAAGGAGAGGCGGAAGGAAGGATGGACAGACGGATGGATGAAGGAAGGATGGACGGTGGAAGGAGGGAGGTGAGGTGGGTGCTGGCCCCGTGCCCCCATCGATGGAAGGATGGACGGATGGATGGGAGGAAGGAGAGGCGGAAGGAAGGATGGACAGATGTATGGATGAAGGAAGGATGGACGGTGGAAGGAGGGAGGTGAGGTGGGTGCTGGCCCCGTGCCCCCATCGATGGAAGGATGGACAGATGGATGGATGGATGAGAGGATGGAGAGGCGGAAGGAAGGATGGACAGACGGATGGATGAAGGAAGGACGGACGGTGGAAGGAGGGAGGTGAGGTGGGTGCTGGCCCGGGCCCCCCGCCCCCGCCCCCGCCCCGCCCGCAGCCCCACCTGCAGGAAGGAGCTCCTCCGCAGCTCGGCACACGTGATCCTGCCGGACCAGGAGCGGTTGACGGTGTAGAAGATGCGCTGGATGACCTGCCGGAGGGGAAGCTCAGCGGCGCGGGGGCTGCGGGAACCCACGGCGCCAGCAGGGGGCGCCCGCTCCCCACGTGAGGCCCTGGGCCAGGGGTGAGGCCCCGGGCAGCAGGGAGGCGGCAGGGGGGGCAGGGGGCTGCCTGGGCCACACTGGGGGGGCGGAGGGGGGGGTGCTGGGCGCACACAGGAGCCACGAGGGGCCCGGAAAGGCTGCCAGTGCTTGCAGCTGCTTTTGTTAAAAACACGAAAAAGGCTGTGAACACACGTCCCTGGCAGCAGGGCCGGGCAGGGAGGCAGCGCTGGGCCGGGACTCCTCCCTCCGAGGGCGGCGGGCGGCCACCTGGGCCCAGAGTCCGCCCCTCATCCCCGCTGGCAGGAGCCCCAGCGAGGGGCCGGCTCAGCTGCAGGGACGGACGAGGGACGGACGAGGGACGGACGTGGGACGAGGGACTGAGGAGGGACGGACAGGGAGGGACGAGGGACCAGGGACGGACCAGGGACGGACAGGGAGGGATGGACCAGGGACGGACGAGGGACGGACGAGGGACGGCCGTGGAGAGATGGCCGTGCACCGGGTCCTCCCTCTCCGGCGGGGCCGGCCTCCCGGGACTCACGGTGGTGATGTAGCGCGAGTGGAACTCAGGCGCCGCCTTCAGGAACGCCAGGCCCGGGTGCGTGTTCACCACGTCCTGCAGGGAGAGCCGCCAGCACGTGAGGCACCCAGAGCGCCCCCACTCCCCCCTCCACCCCGGGGGCTCCCCCACTCCCCCCTCCACCCCGGGGGCTCCCACACTCCCCCCTCCACCCCGGGGGCTCCCACACTCCCCCCTCCACCCCGGGGGCTCCCACACTCCCCCCTCCACCCCAGGGGCTCCCACACTCCCCTCTCCACCCCGGGGGCTCCCACACTCCCCCCTCCACCCCGGGGGCTCCCACACTCCCCCCTCCACCCCGGGGGCTCCCACAATCCCCCCTCCACCCGAGCCCTGAACCGCTCCCTCCCGGGAGTGTGCCCGCTGCTCAGTCAGGGACGTGAGGGGTGTAAGACCACGGGGTCCAAGGCCGAGAGCCGGAGACGGGGTGGCTCAGGGAAGCACCTCTCACTCCTTGTCAAGCTCCCGCACACACAGGGGACCACAGGGAACCCCCGCGCCTGCAGGAGAGCCCGCCCCTCTCCCATAGGAGAGCTCCCCACCCCAGTCCCCCACCCCAGTCCCCCACCCACCCCACTCCCCCCACCCCACTCCCCCCACCCCACTCCCCCCACCCCAGTCCCCCCCGGAGAACCAGCCCCAGGGCCTCCCAGCCCTCTGCCGGGGCAGTTGGGACGTGCCAGGGCCTCTCAGTGACTAGGGAGTCCCAGGGACACCCCGTGCACCCCGAACCCCGTGTGGAGTGGACACGGGGAGGTGCACGCGGTGTGGACGGGTGAGGCGGCGGCGGGGAGGTGGGGGGGGGGGGCCCACCTGCAGGAAGGGGACGAAGTCCTCCTGCACCAGGTAGTTGCAGCCGGGGCTCATGAGCAGGTGCACGAACCGCGTGGCCTCGTCGTGGCAGTTCTGCAGGATCCTGGGCGCAGAGGGCGGTGCGTCCTCACTCCTGGCGTCCACCCGCCTGCCCAGTCCTCACCGCCCGCCCCCAGCAGGAGGGGCCCCGACGGAGGGCTGGCCTAGGCCCCGCCCCTCCCCTCCCTCCCCCCTCCCCCAGCCCCTCCCACCTCTGCCCGCCCCGCCCCCAGCAGGAGGGGCCCTGACGGAGGGCTGGCCTAGGCCCCGCCCCTCCCCTCCCTCCCCCCCTCCCCCAGCCCCTCCCACCTCCGCCCGCCCCGCCCCCAGCAGGAGGGGCCCTGACGGAGGGCTGGCCTAGGCCCCGCCCCTCCCTCTCCTTCCCCTCCCCCAGCCCCTCCCACCTCCGCCCGCCCCGCCCCGCCCGGAAGAGGCACTCACTTTCTCCACATGGCGACGAACTTGTGGACGGAAACGGAGCCTGTGCGCTCTCCGCCGGCGGCACAGAAGAGCGGCCCCTTCCAGTACAGCGGGCAGCCGCAGGCCTGCGGGCGGGCGGGGCGGGGGTGAGCGCCCTCCGCTCCCACCGCCACGGGGAGACCAGGGCGCATCGGGGCGCAGGGGGTGAGCGCTCCCTCCACACCCACCACCACGGGGAGACCAGGGCGCATCCGGGGCGCAGGGGGTGAGCGCTCCCTCCACACCCACCACCACGGGGAGACCAGGGCGCATCCGGGGCGCAGGGCAGGGAGCACTCCCTCCGCTCCCACCACCACGGGGAGACCAGGGCGCATCCGGGGCGGGGGGTGAGTGCCCTCCGCTCCCACCACCACGGGGAGACCAGGGCGCATCCCGGGCGCAGGGGGTGAGCGCTCCCTCCGCTCCCACAGGGAGACCAGGGCGCATCCGGGGTGCAGGGGGTGAGCGCTCCCTCCACACCCACCACCACGGGGAGACCAGGGCGCATCCGGGGCGCAGGGGGTGAGCGCTCCCTCCACACCCACCACCACAGGGAGACCAGGGCGCAGGGCGGGAAGCATTCTCTCCACACCCACCGCGGAGACCGCCACAGGGAGACCAGGGCGCATCCGGGGCGCAGGGGGTGAGCGCTCCCTCCACACCCACCGCCACGGGGAGACCAGGGCGCATCCGGGGCGCAGGGGGTGAGCGCTCCCTCCACACCCACCGCCACGGGGAGACCAGGGCGCATCCGGGGCGCAGGGGGTGAGCGCTCCCTCCGCTCCCACCACCACGGGGAGACCAGGGCGCATTCGGGCGCAGGGGGTGAGCGCTCCCTCCGCTCCCACCACCACGGGGAGACCAGGGCGCATCCGGGTGCAGGGGGTGAGCGCTCCCTCCACCCCGCCCGGGGTGCAGATGGCCACGTGATGCTGGGGACGCCCCACTGGGGGCAGACGCCCGAGCAGGGCAGCAGTGGCCCCCCGGCCCCCGCGGGCTCAGCCTGGAAGGAGGCAGCTGTGAGGACCGCATCACACATCACACCTCGCGGACGCAGCCACGACCAGGACTGACGCTGAGACACGGGGTGCAGGACTGGGAAGGGGGGACGCCCAGCCGTGTAGCTTCTACTCACAAGAAAAGGCGGGAGAGAGTAAGGCAGACAGGAAAGAGACAGCAAGAGGGGGCGCACCCCCAGTTCCACCCCCAGTTCCGGGGACAGAGGCTGCGCATGGGGCCTGCCCACTTCCCTGCATCTCGTCCCGTGTCCCCTGTGCCCTCCCATAACCCGGCCAGGCCAGGCCGTGTTCCCCGAGTTCTGGCAGCCGCCCTCGCAGTTACAGGAGCAGGAGGGGGTGCGGGGAACCCCTCATTCTTAGCTGGTCATCCAGAAGCACAGGTGACACCCGGGGACTCGCAGGTGCCTCTGAGGTGGGGTCTGGGGTGGGGGCCGCCTCGGGGCTGAGGGTGCCCTGTGGGGACCGTGCTGAGTGGGACGGCCAGCTGGTGGGGGCACGGAGCCGCCTGTGAGCGGACAGCCCGGCCTGCGGACAAAGGAGGGAGCTTCCCCTCGGGGCCGGCTTCTTCCCTGGGGGTCCAACCACCGGACAAACAGCGTCCGGCCAGCGGCCCCCGAGGCGAGAGGGCCCCTTGCACCCCAGTAAGAGGGCCCCTTGCCAAGAAGGAGGCTGGCGGAAGGAGGATGGCGGGCAGCTGGCGTGTGGAGGCTGTGAAGGCTGTGCTGGAAGGAAGCTGGCAGTGCACGTGTGACGGCACCAACGGGACAGACTGACCCCCAGCCGCCGAGGGCAGGGCCTGGGAGGAGGGGACGGACGGGCAGGGCCTGGGAGGAGGGGACGGACGGGCAGGGCCTGGGAGGAGGGGACGGACGGGCAGGGCCTGGGAGGAGGGGACGGACGGACGGGCAGGGCCTGGGAGGAGGGGACGGGACCCACGGCAGCGGGACAGAGCGTGTGGTGAAGGGACGGGAACCCGATGCCGCAGAGAATCACGGGAGGAGAAGCCCGAACGGAAAGCTCGTTCCTGGGGAAGATCAGGAAAAGCAGACGACTCCGGACAAAGCGACTGGGAACGAAGGCCACACCAGGTCAAAGGTCAAACCCTGGTGCAGCTGGGACCCAGAGCGAGACCCCAATGAGCCCCCCAAGGGGCACAGGGCCCACACGGGACACACGTGTGAATCACCCAAGAAGCGGGTGGACGGACACACAACTCCATCACCATGAGACACGTCTGCAATCCCGGGAAGGGAAGGCGGGCCACGGGCCGGGAGAAGCGTGTCGGACACACACGCTCCGGGACCTGCCCCGGACACGTCAGACAAATAACGAGGAAACCACCGCGCTCTCACGGGAGCGACGGGGGAGGCCGTCCCCCCACGCGGCGCAGGACGGCCCATGAGCAGCGGAGACGCGGGGCTCAGAACATGCCACAGGCGTGTCGCGGGGGGAGGGGGGCTGCTCTCAGCGACGGGCCTGCAGCTTCGGGAACAGACACACACACACACACACAGGCACCTTGTGTAACTGTACACGCTAAGCTGGGCTGACAGTGTCCTGGGGCACACGCGTGCCCTGTGTAACTGTACGCGCTAAGCTGGTGTCTAGCCACCGACTGTGCCCAGGACACCGGTCAGACAGACAGACCACGGAGGGAGGGAACACACAGCGGTTCCCCGTGATCGTCAGGGGCGGCTCCATCACACGCGGCCGAGCCCACAACAGTGACCTCGGCGGGTCCGAGGGTCACACAGGACAGCCGGCTCCTCGCCGCCGGGGGCGGGACGGGAGGAGCCGCTCGGCACACGCCGCCTCGGCGTCTTGTAAAATTAGACACCCATCACCACGACCCAGCAGTTCCACCCTGAGGCGTGTGTCACCCCAGGGAACGCACACGTGTGCACCCGAGCCTTGTGACGAGCGGACACGAGACAGAGCTGGAAACCGCCCTGGCCGGGCAGCTCAGTGGTTAGAGTGTTGGCTCAGGCACCGAGGGTCACGGGTTCGATTCCCGGTCACAGGCATGTACCTGGGTGGCACATGTGACCCCCGGGCCCGGTCGGGGCGCGTGTGGGAGGCAACTCACCGATGTCTCTCTCTCACATCCATGTTCCTCTCTGCCCCCCAACTTCCACTCTCTGAAAAATCAACGGGAAAAATATTCTTGGGTGAGAATTAGCCAAAGAAAAGGAAGAAAAGAGGCCGACAAAGACGGGGCAGAAACTCACGGGGTGAGAGTGAGCGGCCCGGGAGCCGGGCGACGCCTGGAAGGGGCGTAACCCCAGCCGTCGGGCCACGAGGGGCCGGGAGGGGGCGTGCAGGGACGGCGTCCCTCTCAGCCGGTTCCAGGGAGTCGGGGCGAGAGGGCAGTGACCTCGTTAGCCGTGACCACGACCACGGCCCACGGGCACCCAGGAGGCAGCAGGAGGCGCGGCGTTCGCCTCGCAGACGCAGGAGTTTCACAGCAACGCGGCCGACCCAGACACGGCCACCAGCGCCCGAGACCGTTCCCCTGGTGAGCGCAGCCCCGACCAGGGACACGCCTGCCGGAGCCACACGGGCTCGCCCACACGTGACAGTGACGGGGTGCAGCCCTCTGTTGGGGGGATCACCCCTGTGTGGGGGACCACAGGATCACACGGCGGTCACCCTGGGACGCAGTACCCTGCTCACAGAACACGCTCCAGGACACGGTACCCTGCTTACAGAACACGCTCCGGGACGCGGTACCCTGCTCACAGAACACGCTCCAGGACGCGGTACCCTGCTCACAGAACACGCTCCAGGACACGGTACCCTGCTTACCAAACATGCTCCAGGACGCGGTACCCTGCTCACAGAACACGCTCCAGGGACGCGGTACCCAGCTCACAGAACACGCTCCAGGACACAGTACCCTGCTTGCAGAACACGCTCCAGGACACGGTACCCTGCTCACAGAACACGCTCCAGGACACAGTACCCTGCTTGCAGAACACGCTCCAGGACACGGTACCCTGCTCACAGAACACGCTCCAGGACACAGTACCCTGCTTGCAGAACACGCTCCAGGACACGGTACCCTGCTCACAGAACACGCTCCAGGACACAGTACCCTGCTTGCAGAACACGCTCCAGGGACGCGGTACCCTGCTCACAGAACACGCTCCAGGACACGGTACCCTGCTCACAGAACACGCTCCAGGGACGCGGTACCCTGCTCACAGAACACGCTCCAGGACACGGTACCCTGCTCACAGAACACGCTCCAGGACATGGTACCCTGCTTACAGAACACGCTCCAGGGACACGGTACCCTGCTCACAGAACACGCTCCAGGACACGGTACCCTGCTCACAGAACACGCTCCAGGGACGCGGTACCCTGCTCACAGAACACGCTCCAGGACACGGTACCCTGCTCACAGAACACGCTCCAGGGACGCGGTACCCAGCTCACAGAACACGCTCCAGGACACGGTACCCAGCTCACAGAACACGCTCCAGGACACGGTACCCAGCTCACAGAACACGCTCCAGGACGCGGTACCCTGCTCACAGAACACGCTCCAGGGATGCGGTACCCTGCTCACAGAACACGCTCCAGGACACGGTACCCTGCTCACAGAACACGCTCCAGGGACGCGGTACCCTGCTCACAGAACACGCTCCAGGGACGCGGTACCCTGCTCACAGAACACGCTCCAGGACACAGTACCCTGCTTGCAGAACACGCTCCAGGACATGGTACCCTGCTTACAGAACACGCTCCAGGGACACGGTACCCTGCTCACAGAACACGCTCCAGGGACGCGGTACCCTGCTCACAGAACACGCTCCATGACATGGTACCCTGCTTACAGAACACGCTCCAGGGACACGGTACCCTGCTTACTGAACACGCTCCAGGGCGCGGTACCCTGCTCACAGAACACGCTCCAGGGCGCGGTATCCTGCTCACAGAACACGCTCCAGGGATGCGGTACCCTGCTCACAGAACACGCTCCAGGACACGGTACCCTGCTCACAGAACACGCTCCAGGGACGCGGTACCCTGCTCACAGAACACGCTCCAGGGACGCGGTACCCTGCTCACAGAACACGCTCCAGGACACGGTACCCTGCTTACAGAACACGCTCCAGGACACGGTACCCTGCTTACAGAACACGCTCCAGGGACACGGTACCCTGCTCACAGAACACGCTCCAGGGACGCGGTACCCTGCTCACAGAACACGCTCCATGACATGGTACCCTGCTTACAGAACACGCTCCAGGACACGGTACCCTGCTCACAGAACACGCTCCAGGACACGGTACCCTGCTCACAGAACACGCTCCAGGACACGGTACCCTGCTCACAGAACACGCTCCAGGACACGGTACCCTGCTCACAGAAGACGCTCCTGGGACGCGATACCGCTTACAGAACACGCTCCAGGGATGTGGTACCCTGCTCACAGAGCACGCTCCAGGGACGCTCGGACACGGTGTGACATGTCATACACACAAGCTCCCCGGCAGCGTCACCGCCACAGCCGACAGCTGTGAAAAGGAGGGGACCCTCCCCACGCGGGCTCCTCGCCGCACAGGTCCCTGTCCACGGTTGGCGAAGACACACGGGATGACGGGATCACATTGTAGAAAACACGTTTACACGCTGAAAACTACGGAGCGGATCCAGGAGGTCAGGAGCCGCGGGCAGCAGACCCACCCCCAGGAGCCATGGACGGAAGACCAGGCGACGCCCTCCCCGGCCGCGTGGAGACGGCGATGCCGTGGAACCAACAACCAACGGCGTGGGACTCACGCCTGCGGGCGATGAGCGTGTTCGAAGGAGTCAGACCTGTGACTGGACTGGAGGCCATCGCACGCGTGAGCACGGAGGACTCCGTGCTGTTAAACCGCACACGCTCCACACACCACACGCAGCGCCGGCTCGGGGACACGCCAGGCGGATCCTGACACCGAGAGCCGATGCCAAAACCCACGTGAACTGCAGGGACCCCGGGACCCACCGTCTGAGGACCAGTCTGAGCTCCACACTTCCCGCGTTCAGGCCCTTCCCGCACACAGCAAGGCACCGGGATAACACGGGTCCGGGGTGACTCAGGACCCACCGGACCTCACGGGTCAGGGGTGACTCAGGACCCACCGTGACCTCACAGGTCAGGGGTGACTCAGGACCCCCCGTGACCTCACGGGTCAGGGGTGACTCAGGACCCCCCGTGACCTCACAGGTCAGGGGTGACTCAGGACCCCCCATGACCTCACAGGTCAGGGGTGACTCAGGACCCACCGTGACCTCACGGGTCAGGGGTGACTCAGGACCCACCGTGACCTCACAGGTCAGGGGTGACTCACAGGTCAGGGGTGACTCAGGACCCCCCCGGACCTCCCACGGACGGTCGAGACAGAACAGCAGGCGACAGGCGCGGGAAGGAGGCGGGGACCCGCACGCGCTGGGGCTCGGCGACACGAGGGCCTGCTGCCCGCGGAGGGAGGAGGCGGGGGCCGGGGCGCACCTCCAGCCGAGCCCAGAGAAGCGCCGAGGGCCGGCACACAGCTCCCTCGCGGCACAGGCACGGGGAAGGAGGTGCGTCGGTGTCCTCCAGGGACGGCACGCAGAGGATCAAGAGCTGCCGCGTCCGTCCACACGTCCACGCGTCCACGCGTCCACACGGTGACCTGGAGCCACACCCACGGCTGGAAGGAGGGCCCCACCCCGAGCCGACGCAGTGTGACAGCATCCAGGCGCGGCTACAACCACACGCGTGGAGGGAGTCCCTGGTCACGTGCCCGGAGCTCCAGACGGACAGGGGGACCCGGGTCAGGATGGAGGACAGGCCTGGGCGAGCTCAGGGACCTTCCCTGACAGACGTGAACGTCACCCTCCCTAAGGTGGGAGGGGCACTGATGCGGCTGCTCCCCCGTGTACAGGACAGAACCAACACGTCTGTCCTCACGTGTCTAGGACACAACCAGCACGTCTGTCCTCACGTGTCTAGGATAGAACCAGCACGTCTGTCCTCACGTGTCTAGGATAGAACCAGCACGTCTGTCCTCACGTGTCTAGGACAGAACTAACACGTCCGCTCTCCCGTGTCCAGGACAGAACCAGCACGTCTGCTCTCCCGTGTCTAGGACAGAACTAACACGTCTGTTCCCCGTGTCTAGGACAGAACTAGCACGTCTGTCCTCCCGTGTCTAGGACAGAACCAGCACGTCTGCTCTCCCATGTCTAGGATAAAACTCACGCCAGGTCCTGCGTGTTGGTTTGACGGCCTGACACGGGCAGGGCTCAGACCCCAGGTCCGACCGTGAGGATGCACGGCCATGAACACGCGTGCTTGCTGTGGGGACCCCACCTTGGCCACTTTGCCCATGTCCTCCATGGTGGCCCGCTCGTGCGGGAACTGGGCGAAGGTCCGCTCGATCCTGGCGATGACGGCGTCGGTGTCCGCCGTGCCCTGCGGGCGGCCCCGGGGGAAGTAGAAGGCGGGAATGCTCTGGCTGGCGGCCGGCGGCCGGGGCTCCTCCTTCTTCGTCTGAACCTGCAGGAAGGACAGGTGACACCTCAGTCAGAACCTGGGACGGGAGACGCCTTCTCCACGCGGATGCGCGACGGGGGCGTGGAACCTCCTACAAGCGCACGCGCCGAACCCGCCTGACCAGGATGGCAACGAGAACGGAGCCATGCACACCTGAGCTGACACAGGTGAGAGGACACACCTGAGCTGACACACCTGACTCACACGCCTGAGCTGACACAGGTGAGAGGACACACCTGAGCTCACACACCTGACTCACACGCCTGAACTGACACAGGTGAGAGGACACACCTGAGGGGACACACCTGAGCTCACACACCTGAGAGGACACACCTGAGTTCACACACCTGACTCACACGCCTGAGCTCACACACCTGGGCTCACACACAGAGTGAGTGCCACCTGCCAAGGTGGCTCAGTGGTGAGCGTCGACCTAGGAACCAGGAGGTCACAGTTCGATTCCCAGTCAGGGCACAGAGGCCCGGGTTGTGGGCTCCATCCTCAGTGGGGGGCGTGCAGGAGGCAGCCGATCGATGGGTCCCTCTCATCATGGATGTTTCTGTATCTCTCCCTCTCCCTCCTCCTCTCCCTTCCTCTCTGAAATCAATAAAAATATGTTTAAAAAAGGAAAAACAGCCACAACAAAATGAAACAGAAAGGGGACCCCATCCAAGGAGCAAACGACTTTCCGACAGAAGCAACAGGTCCCAGAAGCCGGAGGGAAGGCGGCCGACCTCGCGGTGAAGACCCCGTGGGAGGAACGGAAGTGTTTGTGCACCAGGAAAAACACACAAAGAAAACGAAAAGCAAACACGAAAGAGTGAGTCTGCCGTCAGCAGGCACCGACGCACGGACATGCTAAGGACGTACCTCAGGCTGGAGCAAACACTCCCAAACGGAGGCCTGAACTGCAGAGGGACGGAGAGGCAGGAAGCGGGTGGAGGTGGGGGTGAGTCAGTCGTGAGGAAGTAATGTATACATACACGTATGTGTGCATGTATGTACACTAGAGGCCCAGTGCACCAATTTGTGCACGGAAGGGTCCCTAGTGGCTGACGGCCGGGCCTTCCTTCGTTCCGTGCTGCCCCCTGGTGGTCAGCACACGACATAGCAAGTGATCAAAGTCCTGGTCGGTCGAACTCCCGAGGGGACACTTTGCATATTAGGCTTTTATACATGTCGACATATGTGGTTTAATGCTTTCCGAGAGGAGAGGGAGAGACACAGAAACATCCATGATGAGAGAGAATCACGGATCGGCTGCCTCCTACACGCCCCCCACTGGGGATGGAGCCTGCAACCCGGGCCTGTGCCCTGACCTGGAATCGAACCGTGACCTCCCGGTTCATAGGTCGACGCTCAAACACTGAGCGTTGGGCATGGTATTTTCAACCCCGTCATAACCCAAGGAGCATCTGTGTACGAACACCCACAGGGCAGGCGGAGACGTGGACGTGGCTGGCACGGTCCCCAACCCACCTGGCACCCAGCACCCAGGGTGAGCGCTGGCGGGAAATGCAGGAACCCAGCAGAGAGGGGCCGAGCCCAGCTCCCCCGGCCCCAGCACGGAGCTGACGGGAGGAGATACAAAACAGGCCGGTGCGGACACGGGGGATTTACAGGCTTAATCTCCGGGACGTAAATAGCCCGTGTCCCGGCAGCTGGGAACACATTCCTCTCCTGCCACCGGGCGCCGTGGGGAGCGGCCCCCGCCCGCCCGCCCGCGGCCCCACAGGGCTCAGCAGATTGGGAGGGACCGTGCCCAGCACGCCCCGGCCGCCACGATGAGGCTGCAAAAAATCATTAAAGACATACGTGTGTACATGTGTGTGCTCGTGTGTAAGAGCAGCTCTGCAGCGGGCCTCGGGCCTCGGAGACAGGAAGCCATGGGGGGCTGAGGGTCTGGCCTCGGCGCTGCCCCGGAGCCGGCCCGGGAGAGGGGAGGACACGCCTGCCCGCCCAGCGCTCTGACCCGTCGCCATCCCGGGAATGGCAGTCACGCGGCCGCCCTCCCCGGCATGGGCTGCAGGCGTGTGCACCGACCACAAACGAGCCTCCATAAAACCGTCGGCGAGGTTGGGGAACCGGTGCCAGGAGTGCAGGGGAGGCCCCGAGACTCGTCTGGGGGTGCCCACGGGAACCCCAGCCTCAGAGGGCAGGCACCCGAGGGTCACAGGGCACGTGCTGGACACAGGAAGTGACCTCGTCCCATCTCCAACCACAGGGCTGTGCAGGAGGAGCGCAGGGACCACGCAGCCAGGTGGGGGTGCGGGGGCCAGATGGGGGTGCGGGGGCAGGTGGGGGTGCGGGGGCCAGGTGGGGTGCGAAGGGCCAGGTGGGGGTGCGCGGGGCAGGTGGGGTGCGGGGGCAGGTGGGGTGCGCGGGGCCGGTGGGGGTGCGCGGGGCAGGTGGGGTGCGCGGGGCAGGTGGGGGTGCGCGGGGCAGGTGGGGTGCGGGGGCAGGTGGGGTGCGGGGGCAGGTGGGGGTGCGGGGGCCAGGTGGGGGTGCGGGGGCCAGGTGGGGTGCACAGGGCAGGTGGGGGTGCACAGGGCAGGTGGGGGTGCGCAGGGCAGGTGGGGTGCGGGGGCAGGTGGGGTGCGGGGGCAGGTGGGGTGCGGGGGCAGGTGGGGTGCGGGGGCAGGTGGGGTGCGGGGGCAGGTGGGGGTGCGGGGGCAGGTGGGGGTGCACAGGGCAGGTGGGGGTGCGCAGGGCAGGTGGGGTGCGGGGGCAGGTGGGGTGCGGGGGCAGGTGGGGTGCGCGGGGCCGGGGGGGGTGCGCGGGGCAGGTGGGGTGCGCGGGGCAGGTGGGGTGCGGGGGCAGGTGGGGGTGCGCGGGGCAGGTGGGGGTGCGCGGGGCAGGTGGGGTGAGGGGGCAGGTGGGGTGCGGGGGCAGGTGGGGTGCGGGGGCAGGTGGGGGTGCACAGGGCAGGTGGGGGTGCGGGGGCAGGTGGGGGTGCACAGGGCAGGTGGGGGTGCACAGGGCAGGTGGGGGTGCACAGGGCAGGTGGGGGTGCACAGGGCAGGTGGGGTGCACAGGGCAGGTGGGGGTGCACAGGGCAGGTGGGGGTGCACAGGGCAGGTGGGGGTGCACAGGGCAGGTGGGGTGTGGGGGCAGGTGGGGTGCGCAGGGCAGGTGGGGTGCGGGGGCAGGTGGGGTGCGCGGGGCCGGCCGCGGAGCTCCGTGGTGTCCTGGGGCGATGCCCACCGGAGCCGGGTGAGCCGCGATGCCCCGGACCCACGAGCTCAGCGCCCACCCTGACGGGAGGCCCTGCACAAGGACGGTTGGACGGACGGACGGACGGACAGACGGCGAAGAGTGAAAGTTGCACAGAGAAGCCGGAAGTGAGGGTGGGGAGGGTCCGGGCGGAGAAGGGGAGCCGGAAGTGAGGGTGGGGAGGGTCCAGGTGAAGGGGAGCCGGAAGTGAGGGTGAGGAGGGTCCGGGCGGAGGAAGGGAGCCGGAAGTGAGGGTGAGGAGGGTCCAGGCGGAGGACGGGAGCCGGAAGTGAGGGTGAGGAGGGTCCAGGCGGAGGAGGGGAGCCGGAAGTGAGGGTGAGGAGGGTCCGGGCGGAGGAGGGGAGCCGGAAGTGAGGGTGGGGAGGGTCCAGGTGGAAGAGGGGAGCCGGAAGTGAGGGTGAGGAGGGTCCAGGAGGTGAAGGGGAGCCGGAAGTGCGGGTGAGGAGGGTCCGGGCGGAGGAAGGGAGCCGGAAGTGAGGGTGAGGAGGGTCCGGGCGGAGAGGGGAGCCGGAAGTGCGGGTGAGACAGCCGGGCGTGCACACGTTTGTTTACATCCTCGCCCAGCAGGGGGGCCTCTGGGAGGAGGTGGCAGGGCCAGGCCAGCGCCCAGGGGCCCACAGCCCACAGGATGGAGGGGAGCGCCCGGGGGACAGGGCCCCAGGCGGAGACATGGCTGGGCCGCCCCATGGCCCCCCACAGCCCCCCACAGGGACCTCCGCTCTGCTCGAGGCCCAGGACCTGAGCACAGGGCCAATGGGCACGCACTCTCGGCCACAGGACGGACGGGCACCCACGGCGAGAGGACGGACGGACGGGTGGACGGACACAGACTGAGTCCCCTGCTCGGCACCGTGACCCGCTGACCTGTGACCCTGGGCCACGGGACTCCCCGTGCTCGGCGGGCGGGCAAACGCGGACCCCATGGTCACGCCCAGGTGCCCTCCGGCCCCGGACGCGGCGGACACCCCTGCGGGCACGGCTGACCTGTCAGGCCCGGACGCTCCCGGTCGCCCTCACACCCCGTCTCCCGCCCCCCGTCTCCCACCCCCTCAACCACACGTGCCGACCCCTGTCCGCATCCGTCCTGGACCTCCTGGTGCAGCAGCCAGGAAGCCCCCCCCCGCCCCCCGAGGGAGACCCTCTGGTTAGACGGCACCCCAGGGGCACGCGCTGCAGATCAGTCTTCCCGGAAGTCACCCCGAAACCCAGCTCTGGGCCTCACACCGCTGCCTGCTGAGGGAGTGCGTGGGGTTTGTTTGCCCGAGAGCGGACCTTGTGGGGTGGCAGGGGCACCCCGACTTTCACCGGCGGGTCAGGTGCAGCCGAGGGGAGGGGAGGAAGGATGTGCCAGGGCACCCGCCCCCTCCCGACCTCACGGGGGGCCCCCTGCCTGACCCCCCCTCCCGTCCTCACAGGGTGCCCCCTGCCTCACCGCCCCTCCCTTCCTCCCGTCCTCACAGGGTGCCCCCTGCCTCACCCCCCCTCCCGTCCTCACAGGACCTCAGGGTGCCATCCACGCCCACATTGAGGTGCATTAAATACACTTTCCCTGCAAACAGCGACGGAGCGACCGCCCTGGCCCAGGTGCAGACAGGAGCCCGGGACAGACGGACAGACAGACAGGACCTGGTCACTGTGGAAACGCTGCGACGTGGTCCCAGGAAAACCCCATAAAACGTATGGGGGGGGCTGTTTACCCCAGAGGGGGGCTGGATGGGATGGGGCTCTTTCTGGCAGAGAAACGAAAGGGGTTCCGTCTCGGGAGGAGCTGAGCTGGGCCCCCCCCCCGCCCCCCAGCCCCCCGGGGAGGGAGGACGAGGCCGGGCCGCAGGGACACCCCCGTTTCGGGGGGGATTCCACGGCGGCCGCGGGAGGGCTCCCCCTCGACAGCGCGTGTCCCTTAAACGCGTGCATGTGCCCCGTGGACACACACCCCGGAGCCCTTCTGAGGGTCACGGTGACGTGCACGGCCCCACGAGTCACGGAAGGACAGACACGGCGCCGCACGCACCCGTGTGCCATGTGCGACCGTCGCCCGCGTCCCCGTGAAACACCCGTCCCCGCGGCCCAGGCCACGCACGGCCATCGGCTGCGGGAGCAGGTCATGTCCCTGCGGCGAAGGCGTGGGACCTTAAGAAACCACGTCCGTCCGTCCCAAACGCTGTGTAACACCAGATGCCGGGCACGCAGCCCCGTGGGGGAGCCGGGCCTGGGCCCACAGGGCAGGGTCGGGGGCTGACGGACCCTCCAGCTACAGGCCCACCCTGGGACCCTCCAGCTACAGGGCCACCCTGGGACCCTCCCAGCTACAGGGCCACCCTGGGACCCTCCAGCTACAGGGCCACCCTGGGACCCTCCAGCTACAGGCCCACCCTGGGACCCTCCAGCTACAGGGCCACCCTGGGACCCTCCAGCTACAGGGCCACCCTGGGACCCTCCCAGGAACAGGGCCACCCTGGGACCCTCCAGCTACAGGGCCACCCTGGGACCCTCCCAGCTACAGGGCCACCCTGGGACCCTCCCAGCTACAGGGCCACCCTGGGACCCTCCCAGCTACAAGGCCACCCTGGGACCCTCCCAGCTACACGGCCACCCTGGGACCCTCCCAGGAACAGGCCCACCCTGGGACCCTCCAGCTACAGGGTCACCCTGGGACCCTCCCAGCTACAGGGCCACCCTGGGACCCTCCAGCTACAGGGCCACCCTGGGACCCTCCAGCTACAGGGCCACCCTGGGACCCTCCCAGCTACAGGGCCACCCTGGGACCCTCCCAGCTACAGGCCCACCCTGGGACCCTCCCAGCTACAGGGCCACCCTGGGACCCTCCCAGCTACAGGGCCATCCTGGGACCCTCCCAGCTACAGGGCCACCCTGGGACCCTCCAGCTACAGGCCCACCCTGGGACCCTCCCAGCTACAGGGCCACCCTGGGCGAGTCCCCCAGCCCTCAGAGTGTCAGCGGCCACACGACGGGGGACAGGACAGGACAGGACGGGGGGGGGGGGGCGCTTTGTAAAGAGCTCGGTCCCTGCAAACTTCACGGGGACGGGACGTCCTCCAGGCCTGACCTCCCGGGAGCGGTGAGGAGCAGGTGAGCCACACGCACACACATGCAGACACACGTGTGCACACACACGCACACACGTGCAGACACGGCCCGGACCCGCACCTGCTGGAAGGCCTTGAGCCGCTTCTTGAACCGCGAGGGCAGCACGAAGTCGCAGCCGCGGGCCAGCGAGGCGAGCTCCTGCCGCAGGTCGGGGTCCTGGCGCAGCGACCGCTCCCGCAGCCGCATGTCGGCGCGCATGGGCCGCCCGGGCCGGGCGCCGGGCTCGCGGGACGGGGTCGGGGCGGCGGGGCCGGCCGGGGGGTCGGGGCGGCAGCTGCTCCGGGCGGGACCGGGCTCAGCGCGCTCCATGCGCGGCCGGGGCCAGGCGGGCGCTGCGGGGGCCGGGCCGGGGGCGCGCACATTCCACGGGCCGCGGAGGGCACATGCCGGGCGGGGGGCGCCGGGGGGCGGGGAGCAGCTGAGCGGGCCGGGCCGGGCGGGAGGGAGGGAGGGAGGGCGCACCGGCCGGAGCCTCAGACCGCTCCGCGCTGCTCCTGCCGCCGCCGGGGCTCCGGGCTCGGCACCGAGTGTCCCCAGGTCCTGCCGGGCTCAGGGGGAGCGGGCCGGAGGGACAGCTGGTCTGAGAGCCGCGGTCCTGGAGGGAGGCGGCACCGGGACCGCCCGCTCCTGGGAAGTGAGGTCCCTCCGTCCGTCCGTCCGCACAGACTGAGCCCTCAGAGCCGGGCCCTCGGGGTGCTGGCCCCGCCCCCCCCACAGCCGGTCCCGTGCGCCCGCCCCTCCGGGCGGAGACGGGGAGGTGGACCGCGGGGCCGGCCCGGGAGGCGGGGTGCGGGGCTGGGCACGGGGAGGGGAAGGGAGGAGCTGGCACCGGAGCGTCCGCACCCACAGTGCCCGCAGGCAGAGGACACGGGAAAGTGACCGCCATGGCCACGCCGAGGGGGGGGGGTGGAGGCGGGTCAGAGGGACCTGCCCAGCTCACAGCCCGGGCGTCGCTCCCCTCCCACCGTCCTCACCGTCCCCACCGTCCCCACCGACCCACGGGAGGGAGACAGGCGGGCACCCCGGGAACCCCGGGCACAACGCCCCAGAAGGCCCGCCTGTGAGCCGAGGGGAAGCTCCCAGCAGCCCGCGGGCCGGGGCAGGACCGGCAGCTGGGAGGGAGCCAGACCCTGAAGGACGGACGGACAGACGGACGGACGGGGACAGGAATGACGCAGCCTCAGCCTCGGAGGAGAGGGGAGGGAGGGAGGGTTTGCACCGGGACGGCGGGCCGTGCACTCGGCCCTGAGGCCGCCGTGGCGGGTGGTGGGCACCAGCCGGGCCGGGGCACGAGGACCAGAGCCCGGAGGACGCTCGCCCAGGACCCCGGCCTCCCCCCCGGAGCCGGCGAGGTGCGGACGTCCGTGAGGAAGCGCGGCCGGCGCCCTGGCACAGCTCACTGGGGCTCCTGACCACGGAGCCCACGACTCCAGGGGACCCCCCCCCCAGACCCCACGCGGGTCTGCTCACCCCACGCCCAGCCTGGCCGGGCGCCTGCTGCCTCCCGTCCCGTCGGAACCCGGGCCTCACGGCTGGGCTGCCCGAGGTGACGGAGCCGGGCCCTCGGACGGGTCTCTGGTTTGAGGGTAACGTGCGTCCGGCGACCACGGCGAGGCCGACCGGGCGAGGCCGAAGCCGCACGGACACGTGCCTGCCCGGCCCGCGGACACCCGGCTGCAAACCCACCTCTCACCCCACAGACGTCACCACTCCATCTGCCCGGTTCCGATTCACGTGGCTGATCCTCAGCCGAGGACATTCCCGTGGGTTTTTAGGGCGAGAGGAAGAGGCAGGAGAGACAGAGAAACATCGACGTGAGAGACACGGACCGGCTGCCCCCACACATGGGTCCCGACCAGGCTGAGGGTCGAACTGCAACCGGGGTGCGTGCCCTCGACCGGAATCGAACCCGAGACCCTTCAGTCCGCAGGCCGAGGCTGTGGGCACTGATCCAGACCCGCTGGGGCCTGCGTTCTCTCGTTAAGGGATTTTCCCACGATCGGTCGGCGGCAAGCACTGAGCCCATGGCAGGAGGCTGCCCCTTACCAACGGGGAAACTGAGGCACCAGGTGAAGGGGGACGAGGCGACAGGCAGGCCTGGGACCGGCGAGGAGGGTCCTGGGCTGCGACGGACCCCGAGGACCCCCCTCCCCAGGGGGACCCCTTTCCGACAGGGCAGAGCCGGGCGGAAGCTAGAAAGGGACTCACTGCTCCCCAAACCACCCAGAGGCCGGCTGAGGAGGGAGGGAGGGAGGGAGGGAGGGAGGGGGGAGAGGCCCTCTAAAGCCTTGTGTGGGCTCAGAGGTTGAGCTTCGACCTAGGAACCAGGAGGTCAGGGTTCGATTCCCGGTCAAGGGCACATGCCCAGGTTGTGGGCTCCATCCCCAGTGGGGGGCGTGCAGGAGGCAGCCGGTCCATGATTCTCTCATCATGGATGTTTCTCTCTCTCCCTTCCTCTCTCTGTGAAATCAATAAAAATAGATTTACATCGGTGCATCTAGTCGTCTGCCCTGGGGAGGGGGGGAGGACACAGAACAGACCCCGCCCCCGGCCCCCCTGCCCCCCGCCCCCCCTCTACAGGAGCTGGGGGACATGCCAGCCGGAGGAGTCGGTTATTCCTTTTGTTGCATTTTTTCTTTCTTTTTATCTTTGTTTTGTTCACATGTTCACTCTTGTGTGGTTCTGAGCAACTTAGAGCGACGGCAATTTCTTCCTTCTCCACGAGGTTTTAGAATCTGACCGCCCCACCCCCACCCCCCCAAAAAAAACTGCCTTCCCCCGACGCGGACGTACAGCGGACCCTGCCCCTGGGCGCAGCGCACACCCGCTGGGCGCAGCCGGGCGTCCAGCGAGCTTTTCTCCCTGTTTCCACTCACGGACCACGGAGCCCGCAGCTCCACGCCTGGTCTGTGCCCACGGGACACGGACACGTCAGCCACACACAGACCCACGGAGAGTGTGGCGGCTCCAGGCGCAGGAGGCAGAGGCCCCAGACGGACAGACAGACGGACACACACTGGCTGGTCCAGAGCGAGTCCCCACTCAGAGATACAACCCAGAGGCCACAGACAGACAGACAGACGGACAGACGGACGGACAGACAGACAGACAGACAGACTGGGCAAGTCCAGAGCGGGTCCTCACTCAGAGATACAACCCAGAGGCCACCGACAGACAGACGGACAGACTGGGGCAGGCCCAGAGGGGGCGCCCCCTCCGCAGGGCAGTGGGCTGAGGCCACGCCACAGGCTGTGGGCGACGCCCCCATGCTCTGCCCGGCGCGAGGCTGCGGGACAGGAGACGGAGACGGGGACGGGACCAGGGCTCCCAGGCACTCGGGACACGGGGGGGGGGGGGGTTGGGGGGAGCGAGGACGACTAGACACCGATCACCCCTTGTTCCACAGACCCAGGTCCACACAGACCCAGACAGTGGGTGGTGAGGGTGGGGGGCGGGCTGGAGGGGGCCAAGGGGGGGGAGGGGACCTATGTAATCCTTTCAACAATAAAGATTAAAAAAAAAACACACAAAAGATCGAGGGTGCAGCGGTGGAACGGCTCCCGGAACGTCCCGGATCAGGAGGAATCCCCGAGGAGACCGGGAACGGCTCCCGGAACGTCCCGGATCAGGAGGAATCCCCGAGGAGACCGGGAACAGCTCCCGGAACGTCCCGGATCAGGAGGAATCCCCGAGGAGACCGGGAACGGCTCCCGGAACGTCCCGGATCAGGAGGAATCCCCGAGGAGACCGGGAACGGCTCCCGGAACGTCCCGGATCAGGAGGAATCCCCGAGGAGACTGGGAACGGCTCCCGGAACGTCCCGGATCAGGAGGAATCCCCGAGGAGACCGGGAATGGCTCCCGGAACGTCCCGGATCAGGAGGAATCCCCGAGGAGACCGCCCACAGCAGAGCGGACCACAGGCACCCGTCCTCGGGGTCACCCTCCCAACGGCAACGTCACAACCCGCTTGGCTGCAGCGATCGGGGCCAGACCCCCGGACGTGCGGGACCCGGCTGCCTTCTCACCCACCCAGGCTGCCGTCCCCGCACAGGCGTGCCGTCCTCGGGGACTCGTCACGGGTCCCCACACACAGGACGTGCCTGAGGGGTGTGGGCTCTGCCACCGACACCCCTTTAGCGACCGAGCGGGAAGCTAAGGGAGGCCTGGCCACCCAGGAGGGACCCCACCTGGCCCTGCTCACACAGCCACTGCCCAGGGCAAGTGGGGCTCAGGTACCGCTCTGGCCACGCTGAGGCTGTGCAGGGCCGTGGGCAAGGGCACGGGGTCAGGGGTCAGGGCCGTGGGAAAGGGCACGGGGCCAGGGGTCAGCGATGGGCCCATTGGCTGGGCGTCCCCCGAGATCCCGGCCAGCCTCCTCCTGGGCGTACCGGTTTTCCACTTCAAATTCACCCTTTTGCAAAGCAATGTCACCCTTTTGCACAGCAATTTCATCCTTTTGCCAAACCTCAGTTACTTCAATTTTTGTTTTTTTTTTTGTTAATTTCTTTGCAGGTGGCTGTGGAAATGGATAAAGACATTATGGAGGATGTGTGGCCGGTCTGGGACGACGTAAGCCTCCACCAAACCCAGGAAGTACGTGATCTTGTGGGTCAGACGAGGCAACCTTAGTATTTCTGCCACCACGTTCTCCAACGATGAATCCCACGGGAGATTTTTCAAAAGGTAAGTTCTGTGTGAGGAATATTCTGGCAGGTCCCTCGACCATGAACGTTTAACAGACGTTATCCAGCCCTGACTAGTCTGGCTCAGTGGATGGAGCGTGGGCCTGCGGACCGGAGGGTCCCGGGTTCGATTCCGGTCAAGGGCATGTACCTTGGTTGCGGGCACATCCCCAGTAGGGGGCGTGCAGGAGGCAGCTGATGGATGTTTCTCTCTCATCGGTGTTTCTAACTCTCTATCCCTTTCCCTTCCTCTCTGTAAAAAATCAATAAAATATATTTAAAAAACCAGATGTTATCCATCATTGTGCAGCGGCTATTACTCCTGAAGGTTGTCACGATTATTTTGTGAACATGTATATGAAACTGTCACAGGCGGCGGCGGGAGAACCATGACAAGGGAAATTAATAAGCAAATAAGTATTTCTGACGTTGAAAAGTGCTGTATGTTTGTGACTACATGCATGCAATAAAATATTTCATTTTAACAACAACTCTGCATAAAATGTATTTTTGTTACAAAACTTGAAGTTATTTCAGTGGGGAAACTTGCTTTGCCAAAGGGCGGATTTGAAGGGGGAACCTGTATCTGGGGGTCTAGCCAGGGTGTCTCCGGGGCGGCTGCCGGCTTCCCCTTGGACACGTCCCTCCCAGAGAAAGCCCGGGACCCACGAGCGCGGATCAGAAAACCCCCAATGACCTCCAGCCAAAGGACTTCGCCTCGGACGGACGTCCACAGTCCCTCTCCCCCTGGCAACGGCTTCATTCTGGTTGGGAACCTCGTAGACGAAGGGATACCAGTTCATGGTAAGCTTAGTGCTATGATGGCTTACCGGCTCCCACGGAAAATTTAAAATGTTGCCCTAGCTCCGTGGTCGGCAAACCGCGGCTCGCGAGCCACAGGCGGCTCTCTGGCCCCTGGAGTGTGGCTCTTCCACAAAACACCACGGCCTGGGCGAGTCTATGGTGAAGAAGTGGCGTTAGAAGAAGTTTAAGTTTAAAAAATTTGGCTCTCAAAAGAAATTTCAATCGTTGTGCTGTTGATGTTTGGCTCTGTGGACTAATGAGTTTGCCGACCACTGGTCTAGCTGGTTTGGCTCGGTGGATAGAGCATCGGCCTGTGGACTGAAGGGTCCCAGGTTCGATTCAGGTCAAGGGCAGCACGTACCTTGGATGCAGGCTCGATACCCAGTAGGGGGAGTGCAAGAGGCAGCTGATTAATGATGTTCCTCTCTCATTGATATTTCTATCTCTCCCTCTCCCTTCCTCTCTCTAAAAATCAATAAAAACACTAAAAAAATATGCTAACAGCAAGTTGCAATAGGCTGTTCGAGGTATACAACATCAGGAGGCAACATCTTATTAACCAGACCCTGTACTAAGTGGCAGAAAGTCCTGGACCGTATGCTCAGTGGCTGAGCGTCGACCTATGTAACAGGAGGTCAGGGTTCGATTCCAGGTCAGGGCACATGCCTGGGTTGTGGGCTCCATCCCCAGTAGGGCGCATGCAAGAGGCAGCTGATCCATGATTCTCTCTCATCATGGATGTTTCTACCTCTCTCTCTCTCTCCCTTCCGCTCTGAAATCCATAAAAATATGTATATAAAAAAAGTTTTTAATTGTCAGGAAGCACCATTTTCCTTTTTACCCTGCTGTCCAGCTCTAATTATTGGAGACCAATCAGGGCTAAAACCTCTAAGTTCAGCAGTCAATCCACATAGAAGAAACTGCTGAGAAGTCACCAACGAAAACCGACACAGACCCCTCAAAACGAACCCCCAAATTACAGCCAACTTGGGGCTCTGTCCAGGATAAAAGATTTTGTTGTTGTTCATCCTCACCTGAGGATATACACGGAGTGGCCAGATGATGATGATCTCTGAACGCATAATCATCTGGCCACTCCGTGTCTATCCTATAGAATAAAAGGCTAATATGCAAATGGTCCCCTCGACCAGGAGTTCGACCAGCAGGCAGGCCGGCCAACCGCCCATGTCCCCTCCCCCTGGCCAGGCTGGTCGGACCCCACCCATGCACGAATTCATGCACCGGGCCTCTAATATATATATAGATATACACTGAGTGGCCAGATTATTATGCGTTCAGAGATCATCATAATCTGGCCACTCAGTGTATTTTTCCCATTGACTTTTAGAGAGAGGGAGGATGAGGGGGGAGAGAGAGAGAGACAGACATTGATTTGGATGCCTCCCACACAGGAAGCAAACCTGCAACCCAGGTGGGTGACCTTGACCGGGATTTGAACCTGGGACCCTTCCGGTGCACAGGCTGACGCTAACCACTGAACCCGCCGGCCAGGGCAGGCACCAT
The DNA here is from genome assembly GCF_027574615.1 of Eptesicus fuscus. Taxonomy (NCBI): domain Eukaryota; kingdom Metazoa; phylum Chordata; class Mammalia; order Chiroptera; family Vespertilionidae; genus Eptesicus; species Eptesicus fuscus. Next base: position 89,590 of record NC_072473.1, read on the forward strand.
ATTTTTCCAGCATGTCGGGCTTTCCCGGGGGAGAAGAGACTAACATGGACAGGGGTTTGCACTCCGGGCTATTTCCACCGACCTCGTTGCTAGGCGACCAGAGTCACCTCTGCAGGTGCTGAGGGGCCGGAAGAGGAACTTAGCTACTTCTTCCCTGGTTAGTCCTCCCCTGAGGATAGAGGTTTCCCATTGCTTTTTATTTATTTATTTATTAAAGTATATTTTATTGATTTTTTTTGCAGAGAGGAAGGGAGAGGGATAGAGAGTCAGAAACATCGATGAGAGAGAAACATCCATCAGCTGCCTCCTGCACGCCCCCCTACTGGGGATGTGCCCGCAACCAAGGTACATGCCCTTGACCGGAATCGAACCCGGGACCCGAACCCGGGACCCTTCAGTCCGCAGGCCGACGCTCTACCCACTGAGCAACACCGGCCAGGGCTCCATTGCTTTTTAGAGAGAGGGAGACGCATCTGATTGGTTTCCTCCCGGAACCTGCCCGGGACCCGACGAGGGAGGTGCGTGACCTTGACCTAGAATTGAACCCGCGACACTGCGAGGCCGGGGCAGACGCTCTCACCACCCAGACACACCTGCCATGGCCGGGACAACATTTTTTCCAGGAAGTAGGGCTTTTGGGGCGGAAAAGAAGAGAATAAATGAGTGGGTGTTTGCACCTCGGACATTTGCACCAGCCTTTTCAGCACCTGCCGCGCGTTGCTAGGCGACCGGAGTTACCTGCGCGTTGCTAGGCGACCGGAGTGACCCGGGCGGGTGTCAAGCGGAAGGAAGAGGAACTTACGACTCGGGTCCCCGCGGATCTACGAGTCCCTCGGAGGTGCGGCCCGACCCTGGGGCTCGAGGCGGCGCCCAGGGGCAGCGCGGAGGACGCGGGGGCCGGGCCGGGCGCCGGGGGGGCCGTCAGGGGCGCGGGCTGCGCGGCGTCTCCGCTGCCCAGGTCGGCGCGGCCGGGCGCCCGGATCCGCTGCAGACAGTCCCGGAGCATGGCCTGCGTGCCGGCCTCGCTGAGCCAGCACAGGAACAGCTCGTCCACCTTCATCTTCAGCACCGGCTGCAGCACTTTGCCGGGCGGCATCTCGGACGCGCGGCCCCGGCGGCCCGGAGGCCCGTGTCCTCACGGTCCGGCCTGCAGGGGGCCTCGGGGTGCAGATCCCGGCGGCCCGAGGGGCCCCGAGCCCCAGCGGGGCGTGCACCCGAGCTCCGCGGTGCAGGGGCGCCGGCCGGGCTGGGGTCGCAGGCCCGGGTCCGGGTCCGAGGGGCAGGGGCGCTTGGCGGGGATTGCGCGTCTACGGCTCCGGGTCTGAAAGGAGGCGGCGGCCGTCCTGACGGGGCGCGGGGTCCGGGAGGTGGGGTCACCCACGCCTCGGGGTGCGGGGGGGCGTTGCACAGACTCGGGGGGCTGGGCGGAGGAGGACGTGACAGACGGCGGCTCCGGGCAGCTTCAAAACGGCCGCGCCGGGCGCGCTCCCAAACAACGTCGCCGACGTCGCGCGTCACCGCGGCGCGTGGCGTCATCACGTCGCTTGCACGCCGGCACGCACGCCTCCGTGTTTGCAGAGGTAGCCCGCCGCCCGGGGATTGCCGGGGGACTTTGGTGGCGCCAGGGGGCGCTGAGGAGTTGGGGTGGAGGCGGGGGTGGGGGGTAGCGGCCGCCCCACGCCACGTTTTGGAGCTTTTAGGCCCTTTTTCAGGGGAGCGGCCCGCGCCGGCGAGGCAACCCTGGAGCCTAGGAGGTGCGAGCATGCGCAGTGCGTGCCCACCGAGAGCGAGCCGGAGGCCCGGGCATGCGCACTCCGTGCTCCCCGTCTTTGGGGGGGGAGGGGGAGGAGGACGGTGGAACGAGCATGCGCACTGCGTTGCCCACGGAGTGCAAGCTGGAGGCCTGGCGGTGGGCAGGGAAAGGGAGGGTGAGCATGGGCATGCGCAGTGCGTGCTCGCCTGGGTCGCGGTGGGAGGGGGAGGAGGCCGGTGGCTCGAGCATGCGCATTGCTTGCCCAAGGGGAGCGAGCTGGAGACCTGGCAGTGCCCGGGGCCGGGAGGGGGAGAATGGGCATGCGCAGTGCGCGCCCACGGGGGGCGAGCGGGGATGCGCAGTGAGTGCCCGCCGAGAGCGGGAGCGCGCGTGCGCGTTGCGGGGTTCGGGGGCGAGCGCGAGCCCAGGGCTGCAGTTTTGAGCTCCAATGGGCACCTTCTGGCCAACGGAGCCTCTTTTACATTCATTGTGCTCCTCAACCCATGGCGATGGGCGTGCAACTGTTTTAAACGCCGGCCTCTTAGGACGAGAATGAGCTGCTTGTGTGATTGCAGAAATAATAAATCTGCTCCGATGGAGGCGAAGTTCGCGAAATGACCTTTTTTTTTTTTGCCCTAGGCATGGCTTCCTACAGATTATTCTTGTAACAGGAGGTCAGGGTTCGATTCCTGATGAAGGCACGTGCCCGGGTTTCGGGCTCCATCCCCAGTGTGGGGCGTGCAGGAGGCAGCCGATCCATGATTCTCTCTCTCTCTCTCTCTCTCTCTCACTTTCTTTGTTAATTAATTTATTTTTTAAGTCTTTTTTAAAAATATATTTTTTATTGTTGATAGTATTACAGATCTTCTATTTTCCTACCCTTCCCCACCTCCCCCCAACCCCGTCCCCACCCTCAGTCCTGTACCCTATCGCCTGTGTCCATGGGCCAGGCATGTCTCTATATATAAAAAGCCAGCAACCATATGCCATAATGACCATAATGACCGGAAACTATGACGCCCACTGTGGCCAGTGAACCGGCCAATGGGGGGGTGGGGTCAGCCAACCGACATCCCGAGGCCCCTCCCCCTGGCTGGCCCCGCCCCTGACCCCCTCCATCTCCCCTTGCCCTTGATGCCCCCCCACCCTCATCAGGGGCAGGGCAGGCCGGCCAACTGCCTCTGGCCCCTCCCCGCCTGGTTGGCCCCGCCCCCAATGGGCCCCCCATTCCACTCAGGGACAGGGCCCCTCCCCCAGGTCTCTGGCCCCCAATAGGCTTCTGCCACCCCATTTGGGGGCGGGGCCAGCTGACCCACCACCCACAGCCCCTCTCCACAGCTGGCCTCACCCACGATCAGCCCCCACCACCCCGATTGGCCCGAGGCCCCTCCACCCAGCTATCTCTACCCCCAATCACCCCACACACACACACCACTTGGGGGTGGGCCTGGCTGGCCAACCTCCCACGGCCCCTCCCCTGGCTGCTGACCCCAGATCAGCTTCTCCCACCCCATACAGCCCCTCCCTATGGCTGGCCCCGCCCCCAATGGCCCCCCACCCCAAGCAGGGGCGGGCCGCTGGCCAATGGCCCACTGCCCCTCCCCTCAGCCAGCCTGGCCCTGATAGGGCCCTGATTGGGGCTGGGCAAGCCGGACCCCACCCGTGTTCGAATTTCTTCACTGGGCCTCTAGTCTATATATAAAAGCCTAATATGCAAATTGCCCCCACAGGAGTTCGACCGGGAAACTGATGGCCCACTATGACGGGTGCAGACCACCAGGGGGCCCCGGCCAGCATCCGGAAGGCCCCATCAGCCCTGATCCCCGGCCAGGCCTAGGGACCCTACCTGTGCACCAATTTCGTGCACCGGGCCTCTAGTAACTAAGTTCTTTGGTTCATCTCTTCTCATCCCTGCAACCTCCATGTCAGTCTGTTCCAGGCGTCCCTGCTTTGGGTCTTATTTTGTTGGTCGACTCATTTTGCTCATTAGATTCCACCAATGAGTGAGATCACGGGACACGTGTCTTTCTCTGACCGGCTTATCTCCCTCCGCATCACGCTCCCCAGGTCCCTCCGTGCTGTCCTCCCTTCCTCTCCGAAATCCATAAAAATATATATATTTAAAAATAAAATGATACGGTTTTATTTTGCAAATAGACCGACTTCAAACCCAGCGTGTATTTCACACCCGGGGGACGGACATCCGCGTGTCTTGGGCCACGACAGCGCCGTGGGCCCGGATTCGGTGACGTTCTGTCCGCGCATCAGGACGCACACGCCCGTGTGTGCGGAGCTGTCGGCCTCGGCGGAGAAGTAAACAGCCACGCTGGTGTCTGTCTGACTTTATCACAAACAGACCTCCTGTCCGAGAACAAACGCCCCTTTCAGGCCGCGTCTTCCCTGAGCTGCCTGAGAGAGTGCCATTCATCAGCGGTTTGGAGGGAAGAGCGTTTTGGGGGCTCCTGCACAAGACAGCTTTATCCGCCCGGGGGCAGAGGGGAGAGCCCGTGGGGCTGCCCGGGAGACAGAAATAAACGGCAGGACGGAGCACAGAAGGCACCTCAGTCTGTGCTGGCGCAGGGCGATGGGGTCCGGGACAAAGAGGGGCTGTGGGCCGGGGAGGGGCCCCTCCCGCCCCAGCGGGAGCCGGCGTCTGCCCAGTGCACGCATGGGGGCTTAGCTGGATCCTTGTGGTAACGTAAGAAACGTGCCAACCTGTGAAGAATTTGTGTGAGTTATTGGAGCCAGACTGTGGACAATGGCGGGGAAGCAGGATCTCCTGGATAGAGCATCGGCCTGTGGAATGAAGGGTCCCAGGTTCGATTCCCGGCCAAGGGCACATGCCCAGGTTGTGGGCTCCATCCCCAGTAAGAGATTGAGAGAATGCTCCGGAGAAGGGCGGTTTTCCACCTTGTTTTGTTTCTTTTTAAAATACATTTGTATTTTTTTTTAAAATATATTTTATTGATTTTTTACAGAGAGGAAGAGAGAGGGATAGAGAGTTAGAAACATCGATCAGCTGCCTCTTGCACACCCCCCACTGGGGGGATGTGCCCGCAACCAAGGTACATGCCCCTGACCGGAATCGAACCTGGGAACCCTGAGTTGAATCGAACCTGGGAACCCAGGCCAACGCTCTATCCACTGAGCCAAACCGGTTTCGGCATAAAATACATTTGTATTGATGTCAGAGAGGAAGGGAGAGGGAGAGAGAGAAACACCCGTGAGGAGAGAGAATCATGGATCGGCTGCCTCCTGCACGCCCCCTCCTGGGGATGGAGCCCGCGACCCGGGTGAGTGCCCTTGACCGGGAATCGAACCCGGGACCCTTCAGTCCAAAGGCTGATGCTCTATCCACTGAGCCACACCGGCTAGGGCAGTATTTCTTTTTATATATATTGATTGGCTGATTTCATAGAGGAAGGGAGGAGAGAGAGAGAGACATCCATGATGAGAGAGAATCCTGGATCGACTGCCTCCTGCACGCCCCCTACTGGGGATGGAGCCAGCAACCCGGGCATGTGCCCTTGACCGGAATCGAACCCTGGGACCCTTCAGTCCGAAGGCTGATGCTCTATCCACTGAGCCAAACCAGCCAGGGCAGTATATCTTTATACACACTGAGTGGCCAGATTACTATGCGTTCAGAGATCATCATAATCTGGCCACTCAGTGTATGTATTGATTAGTTGATTTCAGCGAGGAAGGGAGAGGGAGAGAGAGAGAAACATCCATGATGGGAGAGAATCATGGATCCGGCTGCCTCCTGCACGCCCCCTACTGGGCATCGAGCCCGCAACCTGGGCGTGTGCCCTTGACCAGGAATTGAACTGTGACCTCCTGGTTCGAAGGTTGACACTCAACTGCAGAGCCAGGACCTTGTTTTATACATTACAATCAAAAGAGGAGATGGAGCCCTAACCGGTGTGGCTCAGTGGATAGAGCATCGACCTGCGGACTGAAGGGTCCCGGGTTCGATTCCGGTCAAGGGCATGTACCTTGGTTGCGGGCACATCCCCAGGTGGGGGCGAGCAGGAGGCAGCTGATGGATGTTTCTCTCTCATCCATGTTTCTAACTCTCTCTCCCTCTCCCTTCCTCTCTGTAAAAAATCAATAAATTATATTTAAAAAGATAAAAGAGGAGATGTAGGTGGGTTACATGAAATCCATTGGTGATGGATTAGGAAGGCGGGAGAAAGCAAAGTGGGGGGGCGGGGACTTCTGGGATTGGATGAAAAGTAAAATGATAGACACTTCTTTTGCTTAGCTGGGTGCAGGATAGTTAACAGTCAACAATCAACGCGATAGCCCTCGTTGCCTGCGGATTGAAGGGTCCCGGGTTCGATTCCGGCCAAGGGCACATGCCTGGGTTTCGGGCTCCATCCCCCAGTAGGGGGCGTGCAGGAGGCAGCTGATTCATGATTCTCTCTCATCATTGATGTTTCTATCTCCTCCCTTCCTCTCTGAAATCAATAAAAAATAAATAAAATAAATAAACTGTGAAAAAAGAGAAAGTGTCTTAATATTTAAAAAAAACACACCACGTAATATCAATGAGATTTGTGGCCTCCGCCTGGCACATGGGTTGTGCCCTGAAGGGTCCGGAAAAAGGGCAGTGACCAGTGACCCCGAGATTTCACGGGTGTCCTGTCTTAGATGCAAATCGACAGTCCACTCGGTGAAAATGGACGTTGATCTTTGTCAGGGAAGGTGCTGGCCTGGGACATGGCTCCCCACACTGCAAACCGGTTTTTAATGAAAAGGTTTGCATTCCAGCCCTGACCGGTGTGGCTCAGTGGATAGAGCGTCGGCCTGCAGACTGAAGGGTCCCGGGTTCGATTCCGGTCAAGGGCATGTACCTTGGTTGCGGGCACATCCCCAGTGGGGGGCGTGCAGGAGGCAGCTGATGGATGTTTCTCTCTCATCGATGTTTCTGACTCTCTATGCCTCTCCCTTCCTCTCTGTGAAAAATCAATAAAATACATTTAAAAAAAGAAAAAAGGTTTTCATTCCAGAGGGTCCTGTGTGCTTGCTTTAGGTCCTCAGTTTTCGAGGCCGCCAGTCAGGGTAGCCCGTGGCCCCCCTTTCCCTCCACAACACACGTGGCTGGTGCAGCCGGCCGTCCAAGACGGATGGAGTTTATAGCCGCCACGTGCGAGGCTGAGTCTCCGTCTGCGGCCCTGAATCGCCACCGAGGTGCGTGTGTTTGCCTTTAAGCCGGTTCCTCTCCCGGGCGTTCAATCAAGTCCGCGTCCCCGCCCTTTTTCGCTGGGTGGGTCTGGGTGCCACTTCGGAATTCCGTATCCGTGTTTCCCCGTTCCCATTGCCGCGTGCTTTATTGCTGACGGATTGTTCCCTGTTCAACATGTGGGTTTCGTTTGTGCAATTTTATTTTTATTTTATTTTTAAAAATATACTGAGTGGCCAAATTAGGATGATCTCTGAACGCATAATCTGGCCACTCAGTGTATATATATATTAGAGGACCGGTGCATGAATCCGTGTATGGGTGGGGTCCGGCCAGCCTGGCCAGGGGGAGGGGACATGGGCGGTTGGCCGGCCTGCCTGCTGGTCGAACTCCTGGTCGAGGGGACCATGTGCATATTAGCCTTTTATTCTATAGGACGGACTCGGAGTGGCCAGATGATTATGTGTTCAGAGATCATCATAATCTGGCCACTCCGTGTATATTTTTATTGATTTCAGAGAGGAAGGGAGAGGGAGAGAGAGATAGAAACATCAATGACGAGAGAATCATACATCGGCTGCCTCCTGCACGCCCCCTACTGGGGGTGGAGCCTGCAATCCTGACATGTGCCCTTGACCAGAATCGAACCCGGGACCCTTCAGTCCACAGGCCAATGCTCTATCCACTGAGCCACACCAGCCAGGACCTTGCATGCAATTTTAAATTGGAGGAACCCAGCTGGTGTGGCTCAGAGGCTGAGCGTTGACCTAGGAACCAGGAGGTCAGGGTTCGATTCCCGGTCAAGGGCACAGGCCCGGGTTGCGGGCTCGATCCCCAGTAGGGGGTCGTGCAGGAGGCAGCCGGTCCGTGATTCTCTCTCATCACGGATGTTTCTCTCTCTCTCCCCCTCTTCCTTCCTCTCTGAAATCAGTAATAATATATTTTACAATAAAGTGGAGGAATTTGCTCTTGTCCTGGGCACGTGCAGGCGACTGGCAGACGCATCGCATTACCGGAATATTCTCTTCCTGCGAACCCAGCACCCCCGCCCCCTTCCTGCCGGCCCCCAGACCGCCAGGGCCCAGCGCCTGCTTTCCTCCTTCTCAGCAGAGCGGCTCTCTGTGACGCGTTAGACAGACGACAGAGCCATGAATCACAGGGCCTTTGAAGATTTTTTTTTTTTTCAGCTAAGACCGTTTTATGGCCACGGCTTATGGGCTATCGCTCAGCTGCAGCCGGAACCCAAAAGCCGGGTTTGGGGGGGTGTAATCCATTAAAATGTCCTACCTAAGCAGTAGCATGTCGGCTAAAATGCCAGGTGGGCCTGGCCTTTTAAAAAACTAGTTTCAGCCCGGCCGGTGTGGCTCAGTGGTTACGCCTCGACCCAGGAACCAGGAGGTCACAGTTTGATTCCCAGTCAGGACACAGGCCCGGGTTGTGGGCTCCATCCCCAGTAGGGGGCATGCAGGAGGCAGCCAATCCATGATTCTCTCTCCTCATCAATGTTTCTATCTCTCCCTTTCCCTTCCTCTCTCTCTAAAAAAAATAAATAAATAAAAACACATTTCAAAACACAACAAAAACTAGCTTTATTTTGTTAGAGTCCATTCTGATATGCTTTAATTAGTTATTTATTTTGACTTTTTTCCATGGATTTGTAGGGAGAGTGGAAGAGAGGGAAAGACGGCCAGAAACACATCGGTCGGTTGCCTCCTGCACGTGCCCCAACCAGAGCCGGGGATCAAACCTGCCACCCAGGTGCGTGCCCTCGAGCGGAATCAAACCCTTTGGTCCGCAGGCTGACGCTCTGTCCAAACCAGCGAGGGCCTGACGTGGTTTCGAAGAAGAGGATTGAAGAAATGAGGAAAAGAAAACAAATTTATAGCAGTTCTAGCCAAGTTAAAGAGAATGGGGGAAAAATCCCAAATGAAAAATAAATTGTTTTTTTATGTTTTTGGTTTTTTTTTAGAGAGGGAGAGAGGGAGAGAAATATCAATGGGAGAGAGACACATTGATGGGTTGCCTCCTGCACGTGCCCAGACCAGGGCCCGGGCTGGGGAGGAGCCTGCAACCGAGGTCTGTGCCCTTGATCAGAATCGAACCCGAGACCCTTTGATCCACAGGCCGATGCTCTATCCACTGAGCCACTCCGGCTAGGGCAGGGATCTTCTTCTTCTTCTTCTTCTTTTCTTCTTACTATTTGTGATGAACCATTTCAGACATCCACTTACTTCCTGTCTTCAGCACCCCCCCCTTTTAAACAGTGATGGTGGGGTCAGGGGTGTTTGGAGGTCACACCTGGGTGGTGTGGGCCCCTCTCTTTATTTCCATCCAGCTCCCCTCGGAAAGCGTTTAAAATATCTCTCTATATAAAAGCCCAATATGCAAAGTGTCACCTTGGGAGTTCGACCTACCATGAGTTTGATCACTCGCTATGACGTGCGCTGACCACCAGGGGGCAGCGTGAAACAAAGGAAGGCCTGGGCAGGCAGCCCCTAGGGACCCTACCCATGCACGAATTTTGTGCATTGAGCCTCTAGTATATATGTGTATATATATACACTGAGTGGACAGATTATGATGATCTGAAGGCATAATGATCTGGCCACTCAGTGTGTATATATATCTATTAGAGGCCCGGTGCATGAATTCGTGCATGGGTGGGGTCCGGCCAGCCTGGCCAGGGGGAGGGGACTTGGGCGGTTGGCCGGCCTGCCTGGTGGTTGAACTCCTGGTCGAGGGGACCATTTGCATATTAGCCTTTTATTCTATAGGATAGACACCGAGTGGCCAGATTATTATGCATTCAGAGATCATCATCATCTGGCCACTAAGTGGAGATATTGATTTCAGAGAGGAAAAGAGAAACATCAATGATGAGAGAATCATGGATCGGCTGCCTCCTGCACGCCCCCTACTGGGGATCGAGCCCGCAACCCGGGCATGTGTCCTTGACCGGAATTGAACCCGGGACCCTTCAGTCCGCAGGCCGATGCTCTATCCACTGAGCCACACTAGCCAGGGCTCTCCAAGCTTCTTATCAGCTATGAATCCTTCCCACCGGCTCTCGGCCTCTACCCGCCTTTTCTCTTCCAATGGGGCGTGTTTACGATGCTGGCACGCGGCCTAATCACACTGCTCAGAACGGGGACTCCTCACGCCCCAGGACAGAGATGAATAAAACAGTTCTGGTGATTTCACAGATTTCATGGCGTCACGGGGAGGGAGAGGGGAGTTGCACAATTAGACCGTTCAAGGGGCAATTACCCAGCACCACGTGGGATTAAGATAGAAAACAAACAGGAGGGAATCAATGACTGATGGGATGGGGGTGGGAGGGGAGCCTGGTAGAGGCCGTGGTATTTAAGTGGAATTGTTTGTTTGTTTGATTTTGCTTGTGGTTTTTTTAAAAAAATATATTTTATTGATTTTTTTACAGAGAGGAAGGGAGAGAGATAGAGAGCTAGAAACATTGACGAGAGAGAAACACCGATCAGCTGCCTCCTGCACACCTCCCACTGGGGACGCGCCCACAACCAAGGCACGTGCCCTTGACCAGAATCGAACCCGGGACCCTTCAGTCTGAAGGCTGGTGCTCTATCCACTGAGCTTCAGCGGGCCCTTCACTCCTTCAAACCGGCTTCCGCTGATTTTGCTTGTTTTTTTATTGGATAGGAGAGACATCGATTTGTTGTTCCACATATTTATGCATTCATTGGCTGATTAAATAATAAATATATATTTAATTTACTATTTATTAAAAAAATATATATTTTTAAAAATATATTTTATTGATTTTTTTACAGAGAGGAAGGGAGAGGGATAGAGAGTTAGAAACATCAATGAGAGAGAAACATCCATCAGCTGCCTCCTGCACGCCCCTCACTGGGGATGTGCCCGCAACCAAGGTCCATGCCCTTGACCGGGAATCGAACCCGGGACCCTTCCGTCCGCAGGCCGACGCTCTATCCACTGAGCCACACCGGTTTCGGCCTAAAATATATTTTTAATGATTTCAGAGAGGAAGGGAGAGGGAGAGAGATAGAAGCATCCATGATGAGAGAGAATCATGGACCAGCTGCCTCCTGCACGCCCCCTACTGGGGATCGAGCCCACAACCCGGGCGTGTGCCCTTGACCTCCTGGTTCACAGGTCGGCCGGCCGGAGCCCTGCCTACGCCTCTAGCTCATCCCGGCTGCCCCCTGCTCCCTCGGGAGCGATTCAAACACCTCGACAAACGCCTCTTTGTCCCCCGCTGCCGCTCGCTGCCACTTGTTTGTCGAGATGAAAGGTGCGTTGAAAAATGCCCCCGTTCCGCGTTCATCTCTAATTGAATCCTCTCCTGACCCCGGGTCCCCCTCGGCGGCGGCGTCTGGGGCTTGGAGGAGGAGGAGGAGGAGAAATCCCGTCGTTGGGTAATAAAATCCCCTTCCTTGCCTTCCACTCAATTTCCTGTCCCCGGAGACGGCGTCTCCGAGAGCCCAGAATCCAATCCCGTATTCATCGGGAGAAAGCCCCGGTTTAATCTGAATATTCAGCGGCTCGGGCCGCGGGCCGGGGTGATGGATGGCGTATGGAAATGCGTCTGGTTTCCGTAATCAAATGGTTCGTGCTCTGCTATCGGGAGGAATAATGAAGTCTGTTCAATATTCCCATAAAGCGCGGAAATGCACATTACGGCCGGAGACCCGGCTTCTTATTACCTTGCCCGTAACAGCTCCATCGCCCCCCCCCTCACACCCCCAAAGAGAGAGAGAGAGAGAGAGAAGGTCACAGATTTGGAATTAATGTCGGTGCCAGCCTGCGAAATGCAACAGCCACTCAGAGCAAGGCCCACCACGGTTGGGGGGTCGCCTGGGTAACATCGCAGGGAAGGGGGGCTCCCGGCTGCAAATGGGAGGGAGGGGGTGCAGGGCCGGGGTGGTTGGGCCTCAAACGCTGTCTGTCCGGCCCACAGTGAATGGCTGACATGAATTTGGACCTTGGAACCCACGGCCCCGGACTCTGGTGTCTAACTTAAAAAAAATAAATAAATAAGAGAGGAAGGAAGAGGGAGAGAGAGACAGAAACATCAACGATGAGCCCTGGCCGGGTTTGCTCAGTGGTTAGAGCATCGGCCTGCAGACTGAAAGGTCCCGGGTTCGATTCCCGGTCAAGGGCACATGCCCGGGTTGTGGGCTCGATCCCCAGTCGGGGGCGTGCAGGAGGCAGCCGGTCCATGATTCTCTCTCCTCATGGATGTTCCTCTCTCCCTCCCCCTTCCTCTCTCTGAAATCTATAAAAACATATTAAAACAACAAAGAATGTTGCCCCATGAAGTGTATATAATGTTATGAATCCGTTACTATCATCAATGTGGCTTTATTTTATTTTTTAAAATATATTTTATTGATTTTTTTACAGAGAGGAAGGGAGAAGGATAGAGAGTCAGAAACATCGATGAGAGAGAAACATCCATCAGCTGCCTCCTGCACGCCCCCCACTGGGGATGTGCCCGCAACCCAGGCACATGCCCTTGACCGGAATCGAACCCTGGACCCTTCAGTCCGCAGGCCGGCGCTCTATCCACTGAGCCACACCGGCCAGGGCCAATTTGGTTTTAGAACAAGATTGTAGCACCGACAGTGTCTGTTTTGCTTTTTTTCCTAAAAGGGAATCTTGCCTCTGGATCCTCGGGGCGGGCGGGGCGGGGTCAGGGTCACTTTCGGTCAAGGTCACTGTCGGTCAAGGTCACTTTGCGCGCGCGCGCTGCCCCCCATCCGTGCGCTCCGGGCGCATCTGCGCAGGCACCGCGGGCGCCCAGCCGCTGCCCAGCCCGCGGCTCCCGGGCGCCCCAGACCCGGGCGGGAGAGTTTATTTGTGGCCACAGGACACACAGAGCAGATGTCCGCGCCCTAAAACCGTCCGAGGGGACGGCATTTGCCGGACACACCTCTGCGCCGTCACCCGATATCGGCGCGCGCGCCGCGGCTCTATTTTGGGGCGGCAGCTGGCGGAAGGAGGCGCCCAGGGCGGTTAGCTATTCTGGGTGGAGACGCGGGCAGACTTTGCCTGCTGTTACCATTTTTATTTTTATTTTTTAAAATTTCCTCCTTTTGGATAGGAAACCTCTGATTTCACGGTTGGAGAGCTGGGGGCGGGGGGGGGGGCGGGGGGGGCGGGTTGTCTCCCAGCCAGACTGGCTATCTGCAAAGGTGACCCTTAAAAAAAGATTGATTTCAGAGAGGAAGGGAGAGAGAGAGAGAGAGAAATATCCATGATGAGAGAGAATCATCCATCAGCTGCCTCCTGCACGCCCCCTACTGGGGATGGAGCCCACAACCCAGGTAGGTGCCCTGACCGGGAATCGAACCCTGACCTCCTGGTTCATAGGTCGATACTCAATCACTGAGCCACCCTGGCGGGGGCAAAAGTATATATATATTTAAATATATTTTACTGATTTTTTAATTTTTTTTTTTACAGAGAGGAAGGGAGAGGGATAGAGACTTAGAAACATCGATGAGAGAGAAACATCGATGAGCTGCCTCCTGCACACCTCCCCACTGGGGATGTGCCCTCAACCAAGGTACATGCCCTTGACCGGAATCGAACCCGGGACCCTTCCGTCCGCAGGCCGACGCTCTATCCACTGAGCCACCCCAGCGGGCGGGGGCTAAAGTATATTTTTTATAGGAGCCCCTGGGGCTACTGGCCCTTCACTCCTATTCCTTATTTATAGGCTGACTCGGTCTCCCTCCTGAGCTGTGGGCGAGGCTGGCTGGTTCCGGGGAAGCGTGAGTCCCTGTGGTCAAGGAATGAATGAACCCCTCCCCGTCTCAGGGCAGCAGGGGTGACAGCACCCACCAAGCTGTTTGTGCTGAAGCCAGGACCCCCCCCCCCACACACACACCCCCGCCAAGCCATGCATTTAACCTACATCAACTCAGGATAGCGGTGAGCTGGAAAGAGAGGTGTCTGTGGGTAAGAGAGGACATGACTTTTTTTTTTTTTTTCCCCACCATCTCCGCACCCATGGCTATTAGGGATGCTCCTAGCACATGGAGACGTTCTCCGAATTCTGGAACATTCTGATGAGAGCTGGGGCTGCCCCAGTGAGCCCTGCCCCGCCTGGGGATGGAGAGGGAGTTGGAGAGTCAGGCACCCCAAGTTCTGACGACCGGTGTTTGCCAAGTTGGGAAAATGCCACCCCACAATCTCACTAGTCTCTTCTGTGACCCGTGCCCCCTGACTTAGGAATAAAATACTATCCGTAGCCGGGCCGGCGTGGCTCAGGGGCTGAGCATCACCCTAGGAACCAGGAGGTCACGGATCCATTCCCGGTCAGGGGCACATGCCCGGGTTGTGGGCTCGATCCCCAGTGTGGGGCGTGCAGGAGGCAGCCGATCCCTGATTCTCTCTCATCATTGATCTCTTTGTCTCTCTCTCTCCCTCCCCCTTCCTCTCTGAAATCCATAAAAATACATTTTAAAAAAATGCAAGTTGAGCCTTCTCCGAATTAGGGCCCAGTTTGGACCGCTCAGCCTGGAGGCCCCCCACCTGAGAGAGCGAATGCCTGCTATTAAGGCTCTTTATCATCTCCCTCCGGCTCGGACCTAGGAATTGTCATAAGTCACGGCCACACGGCTGCATCCCGCAAACGACACGCTCTGGGTGACGCGGGGTGTGGGTGTGTGGCACCTGCATGTCCCCGTTTCTTTGGGGGAAATGACCACGGACGTGGCTCGTCCCCGGCACAAACTGGATCTGTTCCAGACGTCCCCGTCGGGGTCCGAGGAGGGAACGGGGGAGACCCGGGTCCCGCCGAATGCCGGCTGCTCTCCGGAGAAATACGACCTGAGATCCACCACAGCTGTTTCATTACTTCTCCGAACGACGGGGCCTGATTTAATAAATGGAAGAATTTTTTAATCAAATCATAAAACAGGATGTATACACTTTATTATCGATTGCACGTTCGTAAAAAAAAATAAATAAAAAAGAAACGTTCGCAATAAAGCCGGCCGGCCTCCCATCTCGGGTTTCCATTAGGTAATTTAATCTGTCTAACTCTTACTTTATATTGTTTTTTCTTTCTTTCTTTCTTTTTTTTATGACTTCATATTACGGTACATCGTCGGAGCCCAAAATTGAATAGCATAATGTTTTCCTTTTTTTTTTTCTTCTTCTTCCTGAGACAAAAAAGAAACACACACACCAAACAAACAAATGTGGTTTTCGTTTGTAGGAGGTCATAATTCCAGACAAAACTTAATGATTTTAATGGGGAGAAAAAAAAAAAGTTCGACCAAAGGAAAAAGAAAAAAAAAAAAACGCCAAAGCTTTCAGGGAGCTTTATGTTTGCTTTGATCTGAAACATTGTAGCAGTGTTTGTGCAACATTGTAGCTGCATTTGTGCAACATTGTAGCTGCGTTTTGTGCAACATTGTAGCTGCATTTGTGCAACATTGTAGCTGCATTTGTGCAACAT
>NC_072473.1:110000-130000 GCF_027574615.1 Eptesicus fuscus
CAGGCTGCCCGCTGGCCGCGGTGACCCCAACACCTGTCACCGCCGGCCAGCAGCCAGCAGGCACCTCAGCCTCCGGGAATGTGGCCCCCCCAGAACCAGGGACGGCCCGGCCTGCCCGCGGGTGGGGACAGAAATACGACACATCCTTTCTCCCCTTTTCCCCCTTTTCCTCCTTTTCGTCCGGTCCTGGTGTCTGCTGGCCTCACACCTCAAGGCCCAGCTGCCCCAGGGCTGGACGTGAAGTGGACGGGGGGGCGGGGGGACCCCCTCACACCCTGGGGTTCAGGTCTATAACAAGAGGAAGATTGCCTCTGAGACCAGCCCCGGGCCCTCGGGCGTCCCAGCTGTTGGTGGGAGCTGTGTTTGTGTGGTTGCTGGGAGCCGCCGGGGTTATAAATAGAGGGGTCAGCTGGGGCCACGGGGCAGTGGCCGCCGGGAAAGGGCTGTGATAAACAGTGACATCGTGGCCTGGTTACGGGGGGTGGGGCGGGGGGGTGGGGGGGTGCGGCGGGGGAGGCTGCCCGTGGCTTCATGGGTCCCCAGCGGCCTCTTTTTTAAGGAAAATCTGCCTGAGCAGCTGACACAGCAGGAATCACTGGCACAAATTTGGTGCCTTTTTCAGGACGATTTAAAAAATATATATATATTATATATTTTATTGATTTCAGAGAGGAAGGCAGAGGGAGAGAGACAGAAACATCAATGAAAGGAAGAAAAAAAAAAGAGAGAAAAATATATAAAAACATCCATGATGAGAGAGAATCATGGACCGGCCGCCTCCTGCACGCCGCCTACTGCAGATCGAACCCGCAACCCGGGCATGTGCCCTTGACCGGGAATCGAACCCTGACCTCCTGGTTCATAGGTTGATGCTCAACCACTGAGCCACGCCGGCCGGGCTGGGGTCTTATTTTATAAGGCACAGATCCCATTTATGCGTCCGGTGCCGCTTTAATTTGCAGGCCCCCGGCACGGAACCTAACAGGGTTCATGACTGACCCCATGACCTGATCTCCTCCCAGAGACCCTGCCTCCACGCAGAGCCCCCATCCTCGCTTTTCTTGACTATAAATGTTAATAGCGCCCGGCAGGCGTGGCTCAGGGGTTGAGCGTTGACCTAGGAACCAGGAGGTCAGAGTTCGAGTCCCGGTCAAGGGCACAGGCCCGGGTTGCAGGCTCGATCCCCAGTAGGGGGCGTGCAGGAGGCAGCCGATCCACGATTCTCTCTCATCATGGATGTTTCTCTCTCTCTCTCCTTTCCTCTCTGACATCAACACAAACATATATATTTTTTAAAAAATTAACTGTTAATAGAAGGACTCACTCCACGCGCCCTGAGACTGAGGTCCCTTTGGCTGCTCAGATACGCCCGCTGCCGTCTGAGAAAGCACATCTGAGTGCCGTGCAAACCGCCCCCTCACCCCCTTTTTGTGTGTGTCAATCCTCACCCGAGGGCATTTTCCCACTGACGTATAGAGAGAGTAGAAGAGAGAGGGAGAGGCAGAGAGCGACATGGATGTGAGAGAGACACATCGATGGGTTGCCTCCTGCATGCACTCCGACCAGGGCCGGGAGCCTGCCACCCAGGTACATGCCGTTGACCAGAATCGAACCCGGGACCCTGCAGTTCCCCGGGGGGCGCAGTCTCTAACCACTGAGCAACACCAGCCAGGGCCAAACCGCCCCTTTCACGTCAGGCGACGGGAGAGCCGTGCCGTTGAACGAAACCAGCGCTGGCCAGCCACCCCGACCCTCTGGCCCGGACTCCACGCTCCTCTGCCAAACCCTCCTTCCCCCCCGAGGGCTTGTAAACCTGGGGTGGGGATCCGCTCCCGCGCCCATAAACGCTCGCAGCTCCCCGCGCCCCCGAGCCCTCGGAAACGCGCCCTTCGTTTACGAGCCCGTAAAAGCGTGTTTAAGAGGCGGGCGTGCGGGCGCTCGGATGCCCCTGGCTTCCGGGCGTGAGGTGGTTACAGGACGGCAATGCTGGGGCGGGGGGCGGGCTGTGGACCTGCGTTGGGGGGTGTCCCTGACTGAGGACGGAGGAGGGGAGCTGGGGCTAAGGGCTTGCAGCTCCGGAAAGGACAACAGTCATTGTGACCTTGAGATGCTCAAGGTCACCCGGGCGGCTTCCTTTATCCCCGTCGGCCAAGGGTGAGGGCCAAGGGCTCTCTCATCTTTATTATTATTGTTATTGTTATTGTTGTTATTATTGTTATTGTTATTGTTGTTATTATTATTACTAGAGGCCCGATGCATGAAGATTTGTGCAAGAATGGGCCTTCCTTCCCCTGGCTGCCCGCACCGCCTTTGCTCAGGCCGGAGCCTGCCGCCATTTTGTTCCGTCCGGAGCCGCCTTTCCGCCTTCCCACGCTGCCCAGAGGCCCGGACCAGCTGGGGTGGTGCAGAACGCCTGTGTCCCGCCCCGCCCCGCCCCCAGCCGCTTGGCACCTGAGTATGCAAATTAACCCGCCATCCTTGTTGGGTTAATTTGCATACTCACTCCTGATTGGCTGGTGGGCGTCGTGAGGGTACGGTCAGTTTGCATCTTACTCTTTTATTAGTGTAGATTATTGCTAGAGGCCCCGATGCATGAAATTCACGCAAGAGTAGGCCTTCCTTCCCCCGGCTTCCGGCACCGGCTTCCCTCTGGCACCTGGGACCCGGGCTTCCCTCACAGCCCCAGCGTCTTCCGGAAGGTCGTTCGGCTGTGTGGTCTAATTAGCATATTATGCTTTTATTACTATAGATTATGATTATTATTACTAGAGGCCCGGTGCACAAAATTCGTGCACATGTAGGGTCCCTAGGCCTGGCCGGCTATCAGGGCTGATCTGTGGGGATACCAGCAGGGCAATCGGGGGGCCCCCTCCTGGCACCCACGTTGGTCGGCCTGGGGCCTGCAGGCTGGGGGCAGCTCCTGGGTTGAGCGTCTGCCCCCTGGTGGTCAGTGCACGTCATAGCAACCGGTCGTTCCACGGTTAATTCCACCATTGGGTCAATTTGCATATTAGGCTTTTATTATATAGGATTATTATTATTATTGACTTCAGAGAGGAGGGGAGAGGCAGAGAGAGAGAGAGAGAGAGAGAGAGAGAGAGAGAGAGAGAAAAACATCATTGATGAGAGAGAATCATGGACCGGCTGCCTCCTGCACGCCCCCTACTGGGGATCCAGCCCACAACCCGGGCCTGTGCCCTTGACCGGGAATCGAACCCTGACCTCCTGGTTCCTAGGTTGACGCTCACCACTGAGCCACGCCAGCCGGGCTGGTTGACTTTACAGAATTGCCCCGAGTTTACTCATTTCCTTGTTTGCACAGGAGATTTTTATGACACTTTTTTTTTTTTTTTTGGAGAGGCAACAAGATAGTTACAATAAAAAAAAAAACCTGCCTTCCCCGTGAATTAACATGATGACGGCTGTGGGTTTCCTTACACGCCACGTTCGTTCACGGAAGCTGGAAAGGACCCTTCCCTCCGGAAATACCAACGTACACGTCGTTCAAACAGCAGTCTGTTCCCTGCGGACTCGTTTTTTTTTTTTTTTTTTCTGGTGTTTTCCCTCCTCTGTAATCCTTCATGCGATGCGGCCTGATTCTCGTTCCCGTACACACGTCCTGAGTTCCACCCGGGCCTCCTGAGGGTCGTGGTGCTGTTTACTTTGTGGGACTTGAGGAAAAAACATAAAACCCCTACGCCACGGTCCCGATTTCCCCGGAAATGGCCCCGGAATGTAAGACACGGGCGTTTGAAAAGCGTTGAATGGAAAGAAGCATACATTTCCTTTACTGAACTTAAAAAATCCTACCCCCTCTGTTTATTGAATCCCAGTGGATACACCAAATATCCTTACACTAAAACCCAAAGATTAAAGATTTTTTAAAAAAATATATATTTTTAGCCCTGACCGGTGTGGCTCAGTGGATAGAGCGTTGGCCTGCAGACTGAAGGGTCCCGGGTTCGATTCCGGTCAAGGGCATGGACCTTGGTTGCAGGCACATCCCCAGTGGGGGGCGTGCAGGAGGCAGCTGATCGATGTTTCTCTCTCATCATCGATGTTTCTGACTCTCTCTCCCTCTCCCTTCCTCTCTGTAAAAAAATCAATGAAATATATTTAAAAAAATACATTTTTTTTTATTGATTTCAAAGAGGGAGGGAGAAGGAAGAGAGAGAAAAACATCCATGAAGAGAGAGAATCACGGACCGGCTGCCTCCTGCACGCCCCCCACTGGGGATCCAGCCCACAACCCCGGCATGTGCCCTGAGTGGGAATCGAACCCTGACCTCCTGGTTCATAGTCCATGCTCAACCACTGAGCCACACTGGCTGGGTTTTTTTGTTGTTGCTTAAAAAAAAAAATCTCTGAACGCATAACCATCTGGCCACTCCGGGTCTGTCCTATAGAATAAAAGGCTAATATGCAAATGGTCCCCTCGACCGGGAGTTCGACCAGCAGGCAGGCCGGCCAACCTCCCACGTCCCCTCCCCCTGGCCAGGCTGGCCGGACCCCACCCATGCACGGATTCATGGTTCAGAGATCATCATCATCTGGCCCCTCCGTGTACATATATTTTTGGTAAATAATTTCAATGGCTGAAAATATCCCAGCATGCATTTCCTGAAACTATGCTGCCCCCACAGACTATCCAGTGTGTATTCCAGTTGCCACAATCGCCCCCCATATGTACGACCCGGCTGCGGGGGGCCCCCCAAACAGGCCCCCGTGGGGGTTGGGTCCCGCAGGAGAAGGCGCCGCCTCCTCAGGCTGACACCCGGATTGCACTGGAAGCCGGGACCCCGGTGGTTGCAGTTCCCAGCGCGGCCACACGATGGCAGTGCGACCCACGGAAAGGCCGGGGTTTCCGGCTCCTGCGGTTTGAAATAACTTACTCTCTGCACCCCCTTTTCCAAAACCTTTTTGAGCTGACCCCTGACCCCCTCCCCCCCCCCCATTTGCGCGTTGAAGGAGCCTGGTGTTTGGGTTGGTGTGTGACGCTCGGGCCGGTTCCTGCCCCCCCAAATTCCCAACCCTTCAGCCCCTAATGCAGAACTGATGTCACAAAGCCGCAGGCTTTTCCCAATAAATTGTTGTAACTCCAGCTGCTCTGCTGACTTTTCCCCCAACACAAAGGCGGGCTGGGCTCAGCCATAATCCCGCAGATTAGGCTAAAGCCGGGGGGCGCCAGGGGCCCCCCAACGCTCCCCCATCTCTGCCCCCACCGCCCCTGACAAAGGGACCTCTCTCTCTCTCTCTCTCTCTCTCACACACACAGGCCCCTAATGGTCAGGAACCTGCCAACCAGTTTTCTTTCCTTTCCTTCTTCTTCTTTTTTTTTTTTTAATTTTAAAAATTGATTCCAGAGAGGAAGGGAGAGAGAGAAACATCCACGATGAGAGAGAATCGTGGATCGGCTGCCCCCTGCACGCCCCGCGCTGGGGATCGAACCCGGGACCCTTCAGTCCACAGGCCGACGCTCTATCCACTGAGCCACACCGGTTAGGGCCATTTTATTTTATTTTATTTTATTTTATTTTATTTTATTTTATTTTTCTTTTCTTTATTTTCATTGATTCCAGAGAGAAAGGGAGAGGGAGAGAGAAACATCCATGCTGAGAGAGAATCATGGATCGGCCGCCTCCTGCACGCCCCCTACTGGGGATCGAGCCCCCAACCCGGGCATGTGCCCTTGACCGGGAATCGAACCCTGACCTCCCGGTTCCTAGGTCGAGGCTCTATCCACTGAGCCACGCCGGCCGGGCCCACCAATTTTCTGGGTGCTTCCAGACATGGAACATGGCCCGGTCCGTCCTCATGTCCCCAGAACTGAAGTCGGGGGGCTGACATGCACCCCACAGCCGGGTCTGTGAGGGGCCCCTGGGGTCCTTGTCTGAGAACTTCTAAGCTCAGTTTTGCTCTGCAGACCCCAGTCCACGTGTCGTTCCGGAATGACAGCTTTCTGGTGCTTCCTCCAGAAAATTTATTATTATTATTATTATTATTTTACAGAAATTGTTGCCCGGCCGGTGTGGCTCAGTGGTTGAGCATTGACCTATGAGCCAGGAGGTCAGGGTTCGATTCCCGGTCAAGGGCACAGGCCCGGGTTGTGGGCTCCATCCCCAGTAGGGGGCGTGCAGGAGGCAGCCGGTCCATGATTCTCTCTCCTCATAGATGTTTCTCTCTCTCTTCTCCTCCCGTCCTCTCTCCAAAATCAATAAAAAATATAAGAACACACACACAACGACAGCAAAACAAATTTGCCAGGTCTGTGTGGCTCAGTGGTTGAGCATCGAACTATGAACCAGGAGGTCAGGGTTCGATTCCTGGTCAAGGGCACAGGCCCGGGTTGTGGGCTCCATCCCCAGGAGGGGGCGTGCAGGAGGCAGCTGGTCCATGATTCTCTCTCATCATGGATGTTTCTGTCTCCCTCTCCCTCTCCCTTCCTCTCTTTCTCTAAAAAAAAAAAATCAATAAAAACATATTTTTAAAAAATTGTTTAAGAGGCCACAAAAGTATAAGAATACCTCCTTTTAATTCCCCTCCTAGGTTCCCTGTCTGTGAACGCATGAGGAAAAATTGTTACTTGTTCATGGTGGCAACCCTGATTCATCGGTGCCAGCACAGACCTGGTCTAGTTTCTCAGAAGCAGGGAGCAGAATCTACTGGAAAATGGCCGTCTAGACTAATAAAAGGGTAAATATGCAAATTGGTCAGGACGCCCTCACAGTAATAACCGAACACCAGGCTGCGTGGGGTGACCAGGCCGGCAGGGGGGGCAGTTGGGGGCGACCAGGCAGGGAGGCAGAGGCAGTTAGGGGCGATCAGGCAGGCAGGGGGGGCAGTTAGGGGTGATCAGGCAGGCAGGGGGGCAGTTAGGGGCGATCAGGCAGGCCGGCAGGGGCAGTTAGG
Organism: Eptesicus fuscus; assembly: GCF_027574615.1. Lineage (NCBI taxonomy): Eukaryota > Metazoa > Chordata > Mammalia > Chiroptera > Vespertilionidae > Eptesicus > Eptesicus fuscus. The sequence goes on from NC_072473.1 coordinate 116,910, forward strand.
GGCGATCAGGCAGGTAGGGGGGCAGTTAGGGGCAATCAGGCAGGTAGGGGGGCAGTTAGGGGTGATCAGGCAGGTAGGGGGGCAGTTAGGGGTGATCAGGCAGGCAGGGGGGCAGTTAGGGGCGATCAGGCAGGCAGGGGGGGCAGTTAGGGGCAATCAGGCAGGCCGGCAGGGGGGCAGTTAGGGGCAATCAGGCAGGTAGGGGGGCAGTTAGGGGCGATCAGGCAGGTAGGGGGGCAGTTAGGGGCGATCAGGCAGGCAGGGGGGCAGTTAGGGGCGATCAGGCAGGCAGGGGGGCAGTTAGGGGTGATCAGGCTGGCTGGGGGGGCAGTTAGGGGTGATCAGGCAGGCAGGCAGAGGCAGTTAGGGGTGATCAGGCAGGCAGGGGGGGGCAGTTAGGGGCAATCAGGCAGGCAGGCAGGTGAGCAGTTAGGAGCCAGCGGTCCTGGATTGTGAGAGGGATGTCTGACTGCCCATTTAGCCCGCTCCCCGGGATCGGGCCTAAACCGGCAGTCGGACATCCCCCGAGGGGTCCTGGATTGGAGAGGGTGCAGGCTGGGCTGAGGGGACCCCCCCCCCCGTGCACAAATTTCATGCACCGGGCCTCTAGTCTATATAAAATATATGTTTTTATTGATTCCAGGGAGAGGAAGGGAGAGAGAGAGAGGGAGATAGAAACATCCATGAGGAGAGAGAATCACGGATCGGCTGCCTCCTGCACACGCCGCCTACTGGGGATGGAGCCCACAACCCCGGGCATGTGCCTTTGACCGGGAATCGAACCCATGACCTCCTGGTTCCTGGGTCAAGGCTCAACCAACCGCTGAGCCACGCCGGCCGGGGCAGGGAGAGGCATTTTAACGGCCTTTGCACACCACGTGGGACACCATCCGGGATCGGAAACTGGACAAGTCGGGGTCCCTGGAGGCGAGGACCAGAAACATCCATCATGTGCTTTTCAAGGCAAAGAAAGGCTCTAGAGTCGGGGGACTGGGGTCCCCCCCAAAATAATTCACCTTCACGTCTCTGAACGGGACCTCATATGAACACGGGGTCTTTGCAGACGGGATGGAGTGAAGGGTGCGAGAGGAGGTGCCCGTGAGCTTGCTTGGCTCGAGCCCAGGCCACGGATTCCTGGGTGCATTTTGGAGATGTGGCTGCAGACCTCAGAGGGGAGCCCCGAAATCACCCGGGCGGACCCCCGCCGGCCCCTTCAGACCTGCCCTCGGAGAACGGGGGGGCTACCTGTGGCGTGGCAGGCGGTCGGCCCTTTGAAGTGGAGCCGGCGAGAAGGCAAATACCTTTAAACATTCTTAAGAAACCCTAATTGAAGTTAACATTAAAGGAGGCTCGGGCGGTGTTAATTGGTCTGTTTGGCGCATAATTTGGGCCCGGGGGACCCCCGTCCCGTACCCCCTGCCCACGGAGGAGGACTCCCATGTTTAATTCAACGGGCTTTCTGCTTAATTACCTCCAGAGAAGGTGAGCTTTGATGGGGGGGGGGAGAACCCTTTATTATGGAGCGAGGGAGTCTCGCTGCCGTAAGATAAATAAATTAGGGCTGAAGGAGGGGGAAAGGGATTTGGTGTCTCAAATACTTGATAAAAGCCGTTGTTTTTTTTTTTTAAAAATGTATCTTTGCCCTGGCCGGTGTGGCTCAGTGGATAGAGCGTCGGCCGGCGGACGGAAGGGTCCCGGGTTCGATTCCGGTCAAGGGCATGGACCCTGGTTGCGGGCACATCCCCAGGTGGGGGGCGTGCAGGAGGCGGCTGATGGATGTTTCTCTCTCATCGATGTTTCTAACTCTCTCTCCCTTCCTCTCTGTAAAAAATCAATAAAATATATTTAAAAATAAAATAAAATAAAAATAAAAAGGTATCTTTATTGATTTCAGAGGGAGGAAGGGAGATGGGGAGAGAGAGAGAGAGAAACATCCACGATGAGAGAGAGAGAATCAGGGATCGGCTGCCTCCTGCGCGCCCCCTACTGGTTGGAGATGGAGCCCGCAACCCGGGCATGTGCCCTTGACTGGGAATCGAACCTGCGACCCCCTGGTTCCTAGGTCGACGCTAACCACTGAGCCACAAGCAGAAAGCGATTTAAATGCTCCACTCGGCACACGTTTGGGGTCTTGTTGGGCCTCTTACTCCTCTTCCCATCGGAGAAGGACCCCCCGCCCCCCAGATTCCGGACAAACCCACGTCGAGAAGAACCCCATCCGAGAAGCAAAAATCAGGCCGGCCGGCGTGGCTCAGGGGTTGAGGGTCAACCTAGGAACCAGGAGGTCAGGGTTCGATTCCCGGTCAAGGGCACAGGCCCGGGTTGCGGGCTCCATCCCCAGGAGGGGGCGTGCAGGAGGCAGCCGGTCCACGAGTCTCTCTCTTTCATCATGGATGTTTCTTGTTTATTTAAAAAATAAATATTTTATTGATTTTTTACAGAGAGGAAGGTAGAGGGATAGAGAGTCAGAAACATCGATGAGAGAGAAACATCCATCAGCTGCCTCCTGCACGCCCCCCTACTGGGGATGTGCCCGCAACCCAGGTCCATGCCCTTGACCGGAATCGAACCCGGGACCCTTCAGTCTGCAGGCCGACGCTCTAATCCACTGAGCCACACCGGCCAGGGCTACCATGGATGTTTCTATCCCCCTGTCCCTCTCCCTCTCTCTGAAATCAATTTTTTTTTTTAAAAAGTAAAATCAATCCCTCCCTCCCCTCCCCCCGTGGGAAGCGGCTCCTGAAACTGTGTCAGTTTGTAGCAAAAGTTCACAGACCATCTCTCCAAACGTCCTGTCGTTTTATTATGTTTCTTTTTTAAGGAAAAAGGAGAGAGAGAGAGAGAGAGAGAGAGAGAGAGAGAGAGAGAGAGCCACCCCCCCCCCCTCCTCCCGTCTCCCTTCTCCTGACACCGCGCTGCCTCAGAAGCTCTCCAAGTACAAGCCTTTTACATGACACCCGCGCGCTCCCCGGCGCGCACGCGGGGCGTTTGATCCTGACACGCCTCCCGAGGAGCGGCTGACAGGCCTCACGTGCGAACCGGGGGGACGAGCCGCCTTTCAAGAGCGGCGATCCGGGCGCCTCCGAGCGGCCCCGCCGTCCGGGGAGCGAGGAGACAGTCTTTGTAGCGCCCGCTGCGCCCTGCGCGCACGGAGGAGGCCCGCGCGCGCTGCGGATTGCCAATGCGCACCCCCCCCCCCCAACCCTCTCCTTGGCTCACCAGTGCGCACACCCCCCTCCCCCATTCTCCGCTCACCAGGGCGCACCCCCCCTCTCATTCTTCGCTCACCAGGGCGCACCCCCCCTCTCAGTCTTCGCTCACCGCTGCGCACCCCTCCCCCGCCCCCCCCCGTGCGCTCACCGCTGCGCACACCCTCCCGCGCGCTGACAGGAGGCCCGCGCTTCCCCCTAATCACGAATAAAAGCCAGCTCCCTGTGGGTTACACATCTCCTCTGTTTTGACATTGACCTTAATACATAATTTAACCACAAAGCCTGAGCAATGTGGAACAAGATGAGAAAAGACCACAGAACCGGCAAACACGGGGATGTGCCATCAGAAATCATATTTGTTCCGGGGAGCGCACCACGGAGAAGGGGGCGCGGGGCGGGGGGGGGGGGTGGGGAGAGAAAGGGAGAGGCGAGGCGGGAGGAGGGGAAGGGGAAGGGGAAGAGGGAAGGGGTGCCCGCTCGCCAGGCCTGTGTCACAGGACGAGGGATTGTCAGTCAGGAGTTTGTCCGGAGTCGGGGATGCGAGTTGCAATTTGTGGTGGTTTTGTTCCCAGAGACGGGAGGGCTGGGAGCAGGGACAGGGACACGGGCATCATTCCCTGTTTGTTTCCATGGGGACCCGTGGGGACCAAATATTGACCGTCACAGGGGACCAGACACCTGGATAGAGAGATGGTAGGTGGATGCATCCATCCATCAATTTATCCATCCATCCATCCATCCATCCATCCATCCATCCAGCCATCCATCCACCATCCATCCATCCATCCATCCATCCATCCATCCACCATCCATCCATCCATCATACATTCACCATCCATCCATTATTATATTTATTTACCACCCATCCATCCATTCATCCATCCACCATCCATCATCCATCCACCATCCACCATCCATCCATCCATCCATCCATCCATCCATCCATCTATCATCCATCCACCCATCCATCCATCCACCATCCATCCATCCACCATCCATCCATCCATCCATCTATCCATCCATCCATCCACCATTCATCCATCCATCCACCCATTTATCCATCCATCCATCCATCCACCATCCATCCATCCATCCATCCATCCACCATTCATCCATCCATCCATCCATCCATCCATTCATCCATCCATCCACCATCCATCCATCCATCCATTCATCCACCCATCCATCCATCCACCATCCATCCATCCATCCATCCATTCATCCACCCATCCATCCACCATCCACCATCCATCCATCCACCATCCATCCATCCATCCATCCATCCATCCACCATCCATCCATCCATCTATCCATCCATCCATCCACCATTCATCCATCCATCCACCCATTTATCCATCCATCCATCCATTCATCCATCTATCCATCCATCCACCATCCATCCATCCATCCATCCATCCATCCACCCATTTATCCATCCATCCATCCATCCATCCATCCATCCATCCATCCATCCATCCTCCCATGCATCCATCCATCCATCCATCCATCCATCCATCCATCCATCCATCCATCAATTCATCCATCCATCCATCCATCCATCCATCCATCCATCCATCCATCCTCCCATGCATCCATCCATCCTCCCGTGCATCCATCCATCCATCAATCCATCCATCCATCCATCCATCTATCCATCCATCCATCCATCCACCATCCATCCATCCATCCATCCACCATCCATCCATCCATCTATCCATCCATCCATCATCCATCCATCCATCCACCCATTTATCCACCCATCCATCCACCTCCTATCCATCCATCCACCATCCATTCATCTATCTATCTATCTACCTATCACCTATATGTCTATCCATTCATCTGTCACTTTTCTATCATCTTTTCATACATTTAATACCTATTTTTACATTTTTGTTTTCTTGATTTGCCTGTTTATATATTTTGCCCATTTTCTGTAGACTTTATCATCTTTCCCTCCTTGCACAAAAAAGTTATTATAGTAGGGATAGCAGCCATTTACCTGTGATGTATGCTGGAAATATTTTTTTTTCTCAATTTGTCTTTTACCTTTGGTTTTGCTTATGGCGTGTTTTTTTTCTTTTCCTTTTGGGAATCTAGATCCAAAATGTGTTTATGTTGTCAAATCTTTTCCTCTTATTGCATCTAGATTTTGAGTCATCGTTACAAAGCCTTTCCCTCCGGACAATTTATGTGAGAATCCATCCATCCCGCCCCCCGCCCCCACTGTGGCTTGTATATTTTCATTTTAAAAATCACATGTAGGTCTTGGATCCATTTACTTGTGTCTGGTATCAGGAATGGAGCTAATATTACCTTTTCCCATCGATTGGAAATGCCTATTAATGATGTGAGAATCCAGATGTCCTTGTGTAGTTGGATTTATTTTCTGCACCTTCTATTTGAATCCACTGGTCTGTGTATTTATTCAGGCACTAATAAAACACTGTTTCTTATTTTCCTTTTTACTAGAGGCCCGATGCATGAAATTCGTGCACGGGTAGGGTCCCTAGGCCTGGCTGGCGATCAGGGCCAATATGTGGGGCGACTGGTGGGACCCACCATCCACCATCCATCCATCCATCCATCAATCCACCATCCACCCATCCATCCATCCATCCATCCATCCAAAGAGGGAATGCCTGCCTGCCTGATCACCCCTAACCCCTCTGCCTGCCTGATCGCCCCTAACCCCTCTGCCTGCCTGATCACCCCTAACCACTCTGCCTGCCTGATCACCCCTAACCCCTCTGCCTGCCTGATCACCCCTAACCACTCTGCCTGCCTGATCACCCCTAACCACTGTGCCTGCCTGATCACCCCTAACCCCTCTGCCTGCCTGATCACCCCTAACCACTCTGCCTGCCTGATCACCCCTAACCCCTCTGCCTGCCTGATCACCCCTAACCCCTCTGCCTGCCTGATCGCCCCTAACCACTCTGCCTGCCTGATCGCCCCTAACCCCTCTGCCTGCCTGATCGCCCCTAACCACTCTGCCTGCCTGATCGCCCCTAACCACTCTGCCGGCCTGATCGCCCCTAACCACTCTGCCTGCCTGCCTGATCGCCCCTAACCACCTCTGCCTGCCTGATCACCCCTAACCACTCTGCCTGCCTGCCTGATTACCCCTAACCACTCTGCCTGCCTGCCTGATCACCCCTAACCACTCTGCCTGCCTGCCTGATCGCCCCTAACCACTCTGCATGCCTGATCGCCCCTAACCACTCTGCCTGCCGGCCTGATCGCCCCTAACCACTCTGCCTGCCTGATCGCCCCTAACCACTCTGCCTGCCTGCCTGATCACCCCTAACCACTCTGCCTGCCTGCCTGATCGCCCCCAACTGCCCGCCCTGCTGGCCTGATCACCCCTAACTGCCTCTGCCTCAGCCCCACCACCATGGCTTTGTCCGGAAGGACGTCCGGAAGGTCTCCCGGTCTAATTAGCATATCACCCTTTTATTAGTATAGATGGCATTTCCTCTTACATTGGATGTTCTAACTGCTTATTATTGGTGTGTATGGACGCGATTCATTTCTGCACCCTACTGTGCTATACTTTTCTTGTTGGAATTAGTCATATTTTTAAATCTCTAGGGATTCCCAAGTATCCTCTCGTGTCATTTCAAAAACGAACGTAGTTTGACTTTTAATTGTCCGATTCTTATACATCTAATATTTTCTTTTAAAATACATTTTTATTGATTTCAGAGAGGAAGGAGAGGGAGGGAGAGAGAGAGACATCCATGATGAGAGAGAATCACGGATCGGCTGCCTCCTGCACGCCCCCCACTGGGGATGTGCCCGCAACCGAGGTACATGCCCTTGACCGGGAATCGAACCCGGGACCCTTTAGTCCGCAGGCCGACGCTCTATCTACTGAGCCACACCGGCCAGGGCTATTTTATTTTTAAATACATTTTTTATTGGTTTCAGAGAGGAAGGGAGAGGGAGAAAGAGAGATAGAAACATCCATGAGGAGAGAGAATCATCGATCGGCTGCCTCCTGCACGCCCCCTCCTGGGCCTGTGCCCTTGACCTGGAATCCAACCGTGACCTCCTGGTTCCTAGGTCGACGCTCAACCACGGAGCCACGCCGGCCGGGCAGGTGGCATTCATTGAAACATTGTGCGTCCGAAAATACCCCCCAAAACAAGACTCCCCCTTGGACCCCGAGCAGGGGAAGCGGCTTCTTTTCCAGGCTCTCTCCCCCCGCATCCCCCCCCGCTATTTTTTTTTTCCGAGTTACGAGCAGAAGAGAAGTTTGGACACTTTCCACAGAAAGTCGGAACGATATTAATTTTTCAGGCCTTGCGAGTCAGAAATGGCTCGTCCAATTTGCTTCAAACTTCCCAGGTCGGGGAGGTCCCGGCCGAAGGAGATGTTTTGTCAGCATCGGAAGGGGGTCAGGTGAGGGCGGCCGGGCTGAGCAGGTGAGGCCTGGGCAGGGGTGTGTGTCATTAGCCGCAGTCGGCTCCCAACTCCGTGTCAGACAGCAGCTGTGATGGAGACAAGGTCGTTCAAGGACACATGACTGACCGATCGACTGGCGTGCTGATACGACTGGTCTCCGATACAATCTCATCTCCAGGAAGAAAGGGGGGATTCTGGGTTGAGGGGGGCCGGGAATTAGCTTTGTTTAAATTTATTTTTTTTGTTACTACTCGCCCGAGGATATTTTTCAATTTTTTTTTTAAAAAATATATATTTTATTGATGTTTCACAGAGAGGAAGGGAGAGGGATAGAGATTAGAAACATCAATGAGAGAGACACATCCGTCAGCTGCCTCCTGCACGCCCCCCACTGGGGATGTGCCCGCAACCAAGGTCCATGCCCTTGACCGGAATCGAACCCAGGACCCTTCAGTCCGCAGGCCGACGCTCTATCCACTGAGCCACACCGGTTAGGGCTGGTGAAATATTTTTTAAAAATATATTATTATTGATTTCAGAGAGGAAGGAGAGAGAGAGAGAGAGAGAGAGAGAGAGAGAGAGAGAGCCATCCATGATGAGAGAGAACCATGGATCGGCTGCCTCCTGCACGCCCCCTCCTGGGGATGGAGCCCGCAACCCAGGCCTGTGCCCTTGACCGGGAATCGGACCCTGACCTCCTGGTTCCTAGGTCGACGCTCAACCACGGAGCCACGCGGGCCGGGCCGGGCCAGCCGTCTCTTTTCCATTCATTCTTGGAGGCTGACAGATGAACCATCGGGGGCGGCCGGAGCAAAGGCCCACAGAGACCACAAACCCGGTGGCTTAAAACCACAGACATCCGTCCTCTCTCCGTCCCGGGGACCAGGCGGCTGAGATCCAGGGGTCCCAGGGCCGATCCCTCCGGAGGCTCCGGGGAGGGTCCCCCCGGCCTCTCCCAGCGCCTGGGGCTCCAGGGGTCCCTGAGCTGGTGGCCGCCTCCCTCCCTCCCTCCCCTGCCTCCATCCGTCTCCACGTGGCTGCTCCTCCGTGTCCGCGTCTCCTCGTCCGTGTCTGACAGGCCGGTTGGGAAAGATATATTCATGCTCGAAGCAATCCCTTCCCTCAAAGACTCCAATTTTGGAAAAGTAGGCAAACCCCATAAAAATGCATTAAGGTTCAATGGCAATTGGCGGGTGTGTTATAAATATCTGTTGAATAGATATCTGGCACGCTGGTATTTTCTTTCTTTCTTTTTAATCCTCACCCGAGGCTATTTGTCCATTGATTTTTAGAGAGAGTGGAAGAGAGAGGGAGAGACAGAGAGAAACATCGAGGTGAGAGAGACACATCGATGGGTTGTCTCTTGTATGCATCCCCGACCAGGGCCCGGGCCGGGGAGGAGCCTGACACCGAGGTACGTGCCCTTGACCTGGAATCGAACCCGGGACCCTTCGGTCCGCAGGCCGACGCTTTATCCACTGAGCCACACCAGCCAGGGCCGCGGATGTTTCTATCTCTCTTTCCCTCTCCCTTCGTCTCTGAAATCAATCTCTCCTTATATAAAAGTCTAAGCAACCGGACGACCGAATGACCGGTCGCTATGACATGCACTGACCACCAGGGGGCAGACGCTCAATGCAGGAGCTGCCCCTCTGGGGGTCAGTGCGTTCCCACAGCCAACCGCCCATGGTCCCTCCGCCCAGCTGGCTGGCCCCCTTGATAAGCCCTGATCGCCAGCCAGTCTGAGGGACCCCATCCGTGCACGAATTTGTGCACTGGGCCCCTAGGAAATATATATTAAAAAAGAAAAGAATCCAATGTCTGGTTTGGAGGTTGGAGGGAGAAGGCTGCGGGGAGCAGGGGGGTGGGCGTGAGGCGCAAGAGACAATGTAAGAACTCAAGTAATGCCCGGCTGGTGTGGCTCAGTGGATAGAGCATCGACCTATGAACCAAGAGGTCAGGGTTCGATTCCCAGTCAAGGGCACATGCCCTGGGTTGTGGGCTCCATCCCCAGTAGGGGGCGTGCAGGAGGCAGCCGGTCCATGATCCTCTCTCCTCATGGATGTTTCTCCCTCTCCCTCTCCATCTCCCTTCCTCTCTGAAATCAATAAAAAATGAATATTAGTCCTCACCGGTGTGGCTCAGTGGATAGAGCGTCGGCCTGCGGACGGAAGGGTCCCGGGTTCGATTCCCGGTCAAGGGCATGGACCTTGGTTGCGGGCACATCCCCAGTGGGGGGCGTGCAGGAGGCAGCTGATCGATGTTTCTCTCTCATCGATGTTTCTAACTCTCTATCCCTCTCCCTTCCTCTCTGTAAAAAAAAATCAGTAAAATATATTTAAAAAAAAGAATATTAGAAAAATAAACAGAACTCAAGTCACACACACAACCAGGTCCCGACCGCATCTTGAGGACGTGACCTTGGTCGCCACGCGTATCCCGGGGCCACCTGCAGGGAACTGAACTTCAAAGGGAACACGGGACGGGATCCGTGGGGCTGGCATGCGGAGACGTGTTCTGTGGAGTCACCCACGGCAGGAACATCCGAGAGATCAAAGGCTTCGCACGGCCCTGTCTTCCCACGTCCGTCCCCGGAGCTCAGCCCAGCTCACGCTGAGCTTAATTGTGGTCAAAGGTGATCGTCCCCGGGCTGGGGCGGGGGGGGGGGGGGCCCTGGTCCTGCCCGCCGTGTGGGGAGGCGGCCTCGACGGTCTGAGGGCGTCTTGGAACTCCAGAGGCGCTGCTGTGCGAGCTGGAACGAAGGTCTTTCTTTACTCAGCGGAGACGGGACGGAGGCAGCCACCAGCCCTGTCTTCCCTCTCTCGTCCACGCTCTGCTGTGTCAGTGGATTCGTGGGCGGGAGAAGCTCAGGATCGGGGGGTTAATACCGGGGTCCCAGGCCCAGAGGGGCGGGGGGGGGTAGGCTCGAGGCTTACTTCTCCGGGCCTCAGTTTCCTCGTGGATACATGGGTGGGACGTCGAAGGTGTTGTGGGGTTGCTGTGAGGATCGGTCAAGAAAATGCTCTGGAATCGTGCTCAGCCACCCCTTTATCCACCCACCACCCACTCGTCAATCATCCATCCATCCCCCTTCATCCCCCATCCATCCATTTATTAGTTATCCATCCATTCACCCATCCATCCACTTATCAATCATTCATCCGTCCACCCATCCATCCACTTATCAATCATCTGTCCATCCATCCATCCATTCATCCATCCATCCACTTATCAATCATTCATCCATCCACCCATCCATCCACTTATCAATCATCTATCCATCCATCCACCCATCCATCCACTTATCAATCATTCATCCGTCCATCCATCCATCCATCCATCCATCCTATCATCCATCCATTCATCCATCCATCCATCCACTTATCAATCATTCATCCATTCATCTATCCATCCATCCATCACCCATCCATTCATCCATCCATCCATCCATTTATTAGTTATCCATCCACCCATCAATCCACTTACCAATCATTCATCTGTCCATCCATCCACCCATCCATCCATTCATCAATTATCCATTCACCCATCCATCAATCCATCCACTATCAATCATTCATCCGTCCATCCATCCACCAATCATCCAACCATCCATCCATTCATTTATCAATTGTCCATCCATCCATCCATTTATCAATCACCCATCCATCTATCAATCACCCATCCATCCATCAATTATCCATCCATCCATCCATCCATCCATCCATCCATTTATCAATCACCCATCCATCTATCAATCACCCATCCATCCATCAATTATCCATCCATCCTATCCATCCATCCATCCATCCATCCATCCATCCATCCATCTCCTATTCACCCATCCATCCATTTATCAATTATCCACCCAGTCTGGGGGATTCCATATCTGGGAAGGGACACTCAGGTGGACCTCACTCTAGCTTTGGTCCAGAAAGAATGACCTCAACGCCCACAGGGTCACCCCCCGCCCCCCCGTAGGATGCCTAAGTGACAGTCAGTGATGTTGAGCGCGTGCTCTGAAGCCTGTAAAACACACACACACACACACACACACACACACACACACACGTGTGTACAGACATTCATGTGACGACCGCCGACTCCCTTGTGCGCTGTCCTCGAGGCGTCTCCCGTGTGGCGGGGGCTGGGCGCCCGGTCCTGGGCCTGGGCAGCGTGTCCCTGGCGTGTTTTCTGCAGCAACGTGTGGAGATGACGTCAGCAGTTCAACGTGGCCCTGGCCGGTGTGGCTCAGTGGTTGGAGCGCCGGCCTGCACACCGGCGGGTCTGGGGTTCGAGTCCCAGTCCAGGGCATGTCCCTGGGTTGCAGGTTTGATCCCCGGCCCCCGTCGTCCCAGAGAGATCTCTCTCTCTCTCTCTCTCTCTCTCTCTCTCTCTCCCTCCCTCCCTTCCCCTCTCTCTAAAAACCGATGGAAAAATATCCTCGGGTGAGGGTTAAAATTAAAAAAAAAAAAAAGGAGTTCAAGCTCCGGCCGGGGTGGCTCAGGGGTTCAGTGTTGACCTATGAACCGAGAGGTCACAGTTCATGCCCAGGTTGCCACCTTGATGCCCAGGAGGGGGCGTGCAGGAGGCAGCTGACCCATGATTCTTTCTCCTCATTGATGTTTCTCTCTCCTCCCTTCCTCTCTCTCTGAAATCAATAAAAAAATATATTTTAAAAAAGAGGCTAGAAATGGACTCCCAGGCGTGGATCAGGGGTTGTGCATCGACCCAGGAACCAGGAGGTCAGGGTTCGACTCCCGGTCAAGGGCACAGGCCCGGGTTGTGGGCTCCATCCCCAGCAGGGGGCGTGCAGGAGGCGGCTGATCGATGATTCTCTCTCCTCATGGATGTTTCTCTCTCTCTCTCTCTCCCTCTCCCTTCCCCCCTCTCTAAAATCAACAAAAACATATCCTATAGAATAAAAGCCTAATATGCTAAGTGTCTGGTCTTCCAGTCGGCCGTTCAACCAATCACAGCGTCATATGCTAATGATATGCTAAGGCCGCTCAACCGCTCGCTATGATGTGCACTGACCACCAGGGGGCAGACGCTCCGACCGGTAGGTCAGCTTGCTGCTGGGGTCCGGCCGATCGGGACTGAGCGAGACGGGCCGGACACGCCCTGGAGCCCTCCCGCGGTCCCTCCCCGGCTGGCCCACCTCCCGCGTCCCTCCCCGGCCCCGATCGTGCACCGGTGGGGTCCCTCGGCCCGGCCTGCGCCCTCTCGCCATCCGGGCTGAGGGACCCCCCCTCCCCAGTGCACGAATTTCATGCACCGGGCCTCTAGTTTATATATAAAAAAATAGGCTGCAGACACTCACATGTGTGGCTGCTTAATTTCACGACTCCTTCCTTTGTCCTACGACGCTGGCCGGGGTGGGCCGCCTGCTTGCTGCCCTGCAAACCCTGATGGTTTGGTTCGCCCCCCGCCCGCCCCCGGGGACCCCCGTGTGTCCGTCCGTGACAACGG
>NC_072473.1:135000-177500 GCF_027574615.1 Eptesicus fuscus
GAGGCCGGCCTCGTGGTGACTGGGGGTTCAGGGCAGGTGGGGGGGCCTGGGGGGTGCGCTCGGCCGCCCCCCCCCACCTCCGGAAAAGTCAATTACAGTTTATTCGCCCGCAAACTCGGGCTCCGGCGTCTGCAGAAAGGGCGGCCCGGGGCTCCCTCGGGTCTGAGCGTGTGAGGCTGTGTGTGCGGGTGTGTGTCTGGGCGTGTGCACGTGGGCGTGTGCACGTGTGTGCATGTCTCTGTGTGTGTGTGTGTGTGCATGTGAGTGAATGGCAGGTACGTGCTTGCTTGTGTCTGTCTGTGTGAGTGTGTGCCTGTCTGCATAGGGCTGTGTGCACGTGTGCATAGGAGTGTGTGTGTGTGTGCGTGTGTGCAGGTGAGTGTAGGCATGTACATCCTGGCTTGTGTCTCTCTGTGTGTGTGCATGTGTGCATGTGTCTGTCTCTTTCACGTGTATGCGTGTGTCCATGTGCCTGTGGTTACCTGAGCCGTGTACATGAGTCTGCACACAGCTGCATCTGAGCTTGTGCACACACGTGCATTTTGTGTGCGTGGATGTGCCTATGTCTGTGTGCACATGTCTGTGTGCACATGTGTGTGCATCTCTGTGTGTATGCATGCATATGCGAGTGTATGCATGTATGTGCTTGCATGCGTCTATGTGTATGCATGCATGTGGGTCTGTCTGTCTGTGTGTCCATGTGCCTTTCTGTGTATATAACTACACATGCCTGTGGTGTGTGCACGGGTATGCGTTTGTGTCCACGTGTATCCAGGTGTGTGTACATGTCTCTTTATGTGTATGATTGTGTGTCTGCATGTGTGTGTGTGACTGTGTATGTCTCCGTGTGCTTTTTTGTGTGTCTGTGTGTATATGACTGTTTGTATGAGTGTGTGTGTGTGATTGTGTATGTCTGTGTGTGTGTGACTGTGTGTGCATGGCTGTGTCTGCCTGTGTTTCTCTGTGTAAATGACTGTGTCTGTATCTGTGCATGTGTGTGCATGTGTTATGACTCTGTATGTCTGACTACATGCATCTGACTGTGTGTGGCTCCGTGTGTCTGTGTGTCTGCCGGTGTCTGTGTGTCTGTGTGTCTACATGTGTCTGCATGTGCCTGTGTGTCTGGCTGTGTGTAAATGTGTGACTCTGTGTGCGTGTGTGTGTGTGTGCTGGCTGCCCTCCCCTGCGGCCCGTGTCCTGAAGGACCCCGAGTTCCCCCCGCCTGGCATGTCCCTGACTCCCTCCCGGCTCAGCCCGCCGCGCCCTCTCCCGCTGCTTCTCAGCTTAAGGGACTTGCCCGTCAGGGGGGCCGTGTGCCAGGAAACGTTTATTTTCTCCTGCGATGCCGTTCGGGGAGGAGGGGACGCTGGGCCGGGGCTGTCACCTGGCGGTTCATGGCAGTCGATGCCGCCGCCCCTCACAGGGACAGGGGACCCGCGTCCCCGCCGTGCACGGTGCTGGGGTGACCCACCGCTCCCTCCTCGCACCCCGAGGACCTGCCACGAGGGGCAGACGCCTGCTGCCCTCGGCGAGGGGGCTTTAAACGCAGAACCTGCTTCGAGATGGTGACTCTTCTCCCACCTTTTTGGGGCCACGACCCCCCCAAATCTCTAAAATCCTGAGCCCCCCTAATTACCCCCCTGTGACATATAATTCTCGTTATTCAAACAGTGAACTCCTGGCCTGGCCGGTGTGGCTCAGTGGACAGAGCGTCGGCCTGCAGACTGAAGGGTCCCGGGTTCGATTCCCGGTCAAGGGCACACGCCCGGGTTGCAGGCTCGATCCCCAGGTGGGGGCGTGCAGGAGGCAGCCGATCCATGATTCTCTCTCATCATTGATGTTTCTCTCTCTCTCTCCCTCTCCCTTCCTCTCTGAAATACATAAAAAAATATCTATATCTACCTATCTATCTATCTCTATCTATCTCTATCTCTATCTCTATCTCTATCTCTATCTCTATCTATATCTACATCCATATCCATATCTCTATATCTATAGCATATCTATATCTATATCTATATCTATATCTATATCTATATCTATATCTATACCTATACCTATACCTATACCTACATCTATATCTATATCCATACCCATATCCATATCCATATCTATATCTATATCTATATCTATATCTATATCTATATCTATATCTATATCTATATCTATATCTATATCTATATCTATATCTATCTATATCCATATCCATATATCTCTATCTCTATCATCTATATATATCTATATCTATATCTATATCTATATCTATATCTATATCTATATCTATATCTATATCTATATCTATATCTATATCTATATCTATATCTATATCTCTATCTCTATCTCTATCTATCTATCTATAGTGAACTCCTATTCCCGTGGAGGAACCCTAAAAGGCCACGAACTTGGTTTAAACAAAAAGGAATGGAAAGACAGTGCCAGTACCGAGGAAGAAATCCCTAAGAAACGGTTAAAAACAGAATCCTATAGAACAAGAGGCGAATATGCAGATCGACAGAGAAGGTGGAACGACCCGTTGCTATGACGCACACTGACCACCAGGGGGCAGACGCTCAACGCAGGAGTGTCGTGCACGGGGCCTCTAGTAATACCACGAAGTGGCATGAAAAATAGCAAAGTTTCAAAACATCCAACAGAGAACGGAAATGCATGACTGTGTCACCATACGTGTTTGTATCCTGTTTACGAAGCCCCTACAACCCTAAGAAACGCAAAGAAAATTCACTGTCCATAACTCATTCTCGAACGGCCCCCTTAATAATCAAATTGCCCAGCCCTCGCCGGTGTGGCTCAGTGGATAGAGCGTCGGCCTGCGGACTGAAGGGTCCCGGGTTCGATTCCTGGTCAAGGGCACGTACCTTGGTTGCGGGCACATCCCCAGTGGGGGGCATGCAGGAGGCGGCTGATGGATGTTTCTCTCTCATCGATGTTTCTAACTCTCTCTCCCTCTCCCTTCCTCTCTATAAAAAATCAATATATTTAAAAAATCAAATTGCCCACAACCCGGGCATGTGCCCTGACTGGGAATCGAACCGTGACCTCCTGGTTCCTAGCTCGACGCTCAACCACTGAGCCACGCCGGTGGGCTGAGGAGATATATATATCTCTACTCTAATAAAAGAGAAATATGCAAATTGACCGTACCTCCACGACGCCCATCAGCCAATCAGGAGTGAGTATGCAAATCAACACAACAAAGATGGCGGGTTAATTTGCATATGCAGACACAGAGCGGCTGGGCAGGGCGGGATGCCTGCTATGAGTGGGAGGGCGGGGGTGGAGGGAGCTACAAAGCCAGGGGAAAGAAGGCCTATTCTTGCAAGAATCTTTGTGCAACGGGCCTCCAGTGTATGTACATGAAGAAGACTCTTTCGTTCATCCATTTTGTTCCTTCGATTCCACACACACGTGAAGTCGCAGGGCCCTTGCCTCTCTCTGTCTGGCTGATTTCACTGAGAGCATAAACCCTCCCAGGCCCACCCATGCTACGGCCGGTGCCAACCGCGTGTTCCCTTTTCACGGCCGAGTAATGTTCCACGGGGCGAACGCACCACCGCGTTTCTGTCCGCTCGTCCGCCGATGGGCACCCGGGTTGCTCCCAGATCTCGGCGCACGTCCGTAACGAACATTGGGGGCGCCGAGACCCAGGAGAGTTGGTGGGAGGGTGTCTGTGGGGCGCGGTCATTCTCGGCTTCGACGTTGGTGGATTCGGGGGCTTGAGCGCCCTCCGTCCAGGCTGCCCTTTGGGGTGGGGGGCTTCTTCGTCATGGGAACCCCTTTCTGTATGACGTTCCTGGGGTGGCTGTGAGAAATGAGTGTGATCTGGGGCGGGGGGGGGGGCTCGAACCACAGACATCCGTCCTCTCTCCGCCCTGGAGACCAGGCGTCTGAGATCCAAGGTCCCAGGTGCTGGGGAGGGTCCCTCCCATCTCTCCCAGCGCCTGGGGCTCCAGGGGTCCCCCTGGCTGGTGGCCGCCTCCCTCCCCCTCTCTGCCTCCATCCGTCTCCTCGTCTGTGTCTGACAAGGACCCCGTCTTCGGAGGGAGGGCCCCCCTGACCCAGGACAACCTCGTCTCCGACCCTTCACTCCATCCCGTCTGCAGAGACCCCGTTTCCAGACACCCCACAGAGAGCTGGGTTCCTCGGGGTGCAGAGCCCGGATCTACGAGAGCGACTGCGTGGGGTGCCCTTGTGGGGAGTGGGGTCACGGCCCCCGGCCGGACACACAGCTGCTCTGAGTGACCTTGGTCACCCCAGCAACAACAACGACCCCCTCCATGGCAATAATAATAAAACAGGGGTAACGGCCCAGCCGGCGTGGCTCCGAGGTTGAGCGTGAATCTAGGAACCAGCAGGTCACGGGTTCGATTCCCGGTCAAGGGCACCTGCCGGGGTTGTGGGCTCGATCCCCAGTAGGGGGCGTGAAGGAGGCAGCCGATCCCTGATTCTCTCTCATCATGGATGTTTCTCTTTCTCTCTCTCCCTCTAAAAATCAATTAAAACAGCCCTGGCCGGTGTGGCTCAGTGGATAGAGCGTCGGCCTGTGGACTGAAGGGTCCCGGGTTCCATTCCCGGTCAAGGACACAGGCCCGGGTTGTAGGCTCCATCCCCAGTGGGGGGCGTGCAGGAGGCAGCCAATGGATGTTTCTCTCTCATCGATGTTTCTAACTCTCTATCCCTCTCCCTTCCTTCACATTTTATTGTGAAAATCAATAAAATATATTTTAGAATAGAAAAAACAAAACAAAAAAAAACGGGTAATATCCCAAGCACTCATTGACAGGAAAATAGATAAATTGTGCGAGTCCCACAAGGCAATGCTATTCAGGAATGAAAATGAATAAAAACGTCGAATCACTGTGTTATTCATATGAAACGAATATAACATTTCATAACATCTGTCATTGGAAAATGAATTGTTTTTATTGAAAAAAAAAAAAAAAGGACGTGAATGATGTATAGCTACAGAAAACCATAAGGATGATATTTTTGTTACAAAATGGGAAATAAAATAGCAATTCCCGCCCTCACCAGTGTGGCTCCGTGGATAGAGCGTCGGCCTGCGGACGGAAGGGTCCCGGGTTCGATTCCCGGTCAAGGGCATGGACCTTGGTTGCGGGCACATCCCCAGTGGGGGGCGTGCAGGAGGCAGCTGATGGATGTTTCTCTCTCATCATCGATGTTTCTGACTCTCTCTCCCTCTCCCTCTCCCTTCCTCTCTGTAAAAAAACAAAAACACACAATAAAATACATTTTTAAAAAATCAATAAAAACATGTTTTTTTTTAAAAAACAACAGCAAAACGGGGATGGTCACGGGAAGCATCGGCCGGAGTGACACCCCCCACACCCCTCGTCGACGCCTCCCTCACGGATGCCCCGTCCCAGGCCTGCGGCCTGCAGAGACGCCCCGTCCCCGTGGCCGACCACACGTCCCGGCTTAACGAGGTGCAGGTGCCGGGGAAACCACAAATGTTATGAAATGTGACAGCTCCACGCCCGGTGTTCACCACGATGTAGGTGGGCACCAGCGGCCGGCGTCGCCTCCCCCCCCCCGTGTTTATCTGTCCATCAGTATTAATTAGGGGGCCCCCGGGCTCCCTGGGTGACCCTGCTGGAGGTGGGGAGGGGGGTGGTCCGAGCTTGGGACATGAGCCCAGACTTTTCATTCTAAACCGGGTTGGGTTTGGGGAAAGGCCTGAGCCTCCTGCAGCGTTGGGGTCAGGCCTGGCGTGAGGGACGAGGCTGTTTTCCCAAAGTGGGGTTCCCCCGTTCCGTGGGTAACGGATTGGGCACCCTATACGCACAAGAAGGTGCTTTGTGGGGGCCCGGACGGTTGGGGAGGCGGCTTTTGTCCACAGATCCTAGGATCAGGTAACCACGGATCAGGGCAGTGCAAGGGGGTGGCCGGTGTCATTTGAAAAATGGTTTTTTGTTTTATTTTCACATATTTTTATTGATATCAGAGAGGAAGGGAGAGGGTGAGAGAGAGAGACAGAAACATCCATAATGAGAGAGAATCATGGATCGGCTGCCTCCTGCACGCCCCCTACTGGGGATCCAGGCCGCAACCAAGGTACATGCCCTTGACCGGGAATCGAACCCAGGACTCTTCAGTCCGCAGGCCGACGCTCTATCTACTGAGCCAAACCGGTTAGGGCAAGTTCTACACTATTTAAAAAAATGAAATAAAATTATTGATTTTTTTACAGAGAGGAAGGGAGAGGGATAGAGAGTCAGAAACATCGATGAGAGAGAAACATCCATCAGCTGCCTCCTGCACGCCCCCCACTGGGGATGTGCCCGCAACCAAGGTACATGCCCTTGACTGGAATCGAACCCGGGACCCTTCAGTCTGCAGGCCGACGCTCTATCCACTGAGCCACACCGGCTAGAGCCAAGTCCCACATTTTAAAAACCCAAATGAATGAGGGAGTCCTTATTCCCCTCCCACAAAGATAATACCCAGCATCCTTTGAGGATGCAACATACTTGGCAAACGCTTTCTCCTTTAAAGTTTACATTCCTCTTATTTAAAAAACAATCGAGCCCTAGCTGGTGTGGCTCAGTGGATAGAGCGTCGGCCTGCAGACTGTAAGGGTCCTGGGTTCGATTCTGGCCAAGGGCACCTGCCCTGGGTTGTGGGCTCCATCCCCAGTAGGGGATGTGCAGGAGGCAGCCGATCCATGATTCTCTCTCCTCATGGATGTTTCTCTCTCTCTCTTGCTCCCTCTCCCTCTCCCTGCCTCTCTGACATGTTAATCTGCTGATGCTGGGTCTCGATGGGACTGCATGGAAACTGGCTGTCATAGCTACACATAGTTGCACCATTTTCAGAATCAGGCATGCTTGTTTGAGAAAGCATCGTGCTGGGCCGCCTCCCTGAACTGGGTCCAGCACGGCCAGCGGTGAGCTTGAGGGGTGGGGGGCGGTGAAGGATGAAAGAAAACAGACAAGAGAATACAGCTGGGGCCGGGTGGACCACCGAGCCTGGATGAGGGCGCAGTGACCCTGCCTCTAAGCCGAGTCTTTATTTTATAGTCAGAGCAAGACAAGGGCATGGTCAATATGTTTACAATAGCCCTGGCTGGTGTGGCTCAGTGGATGGAGCGTCGGCCTGCGGTCTCAAGGGTCCCAGGTTCGATTCCGGTCAAGGGCATGTACCTTGGTTGCGGGCACATCCCCAGTAGGGGGTGTGCAGGAGGCAGCTGATGGATGTTTCTCTCTCATCGATGTTTCTAACTCTCTGTCCCTCTCTCTTCCTCTCTGTAAAAAATCAATAAAAAAAAAAATATATACATTTTTTAAAAAAAAGATGTTTACAATGTTCTCCCGAGTTTCAAATCTACGTAATGACATGCACCTGAGAACTCCATCAAGCCTGGTTTTGGCAGCACCTGCTGCACCTCCCGCGGCCCACATCCCTCAGCTACCGAGGATTACAAGGTCGGACTCTAAGGTGTGTGTGTGTGTGTGTGTTTGCCCGCGTGCACGTGCAATGGAGAGGGTGTCTGAGGGCCCAACGGAGAGGGTGTCTGAGGGCCCAATGGAGAGGTTGTCTGAGGGCCCAATGGAGAGGGTGTCTGAGGGCCCAATGGAGAGGGTGTCTGAGGGCCCAATGGAGAGGGTGTCTGAGGGCCCAATGGAGAGGGTGTCTGAGGGCCCAATGGAGAGGGTGTCTGCGTGCGTGCCTTTGGCTATGATTGTGTGGGGAGGGCTTCTTTGCCCTCCAAGCTGGGACTTGTATGTGGCTTTGCCACAAGAGGACCCTACTCTCCTGTCAGTCCAAGGCTTGAGCCTGTCCAGATGCTGTAGCCGCTCTCCACACCTCCCCACGTCCCTACAAAGAAAGAGAGAAAGAAAGAAGAAAGAAAGAAAGAAAGAAAGAAAAGAAGAAAGAAAGAAAGAAAGAAAGAAGAAAGAAAGAAAGAAAGAAAGAAAGAAGAGAACAAAGCCATTTCCGATGCCCAGGTCTTTCTCTCCGGATCTCCCTCCCTGCCACGCCCTTTGCCCTCTGCCCAGGAGGTGATTACACTCAGTGCCAGCAGCGGCCTCAGCCCAGCAGGCGGGGCAGGGCCACCTCCAGGCCCCGGGAGACACGGAGAGCCGCCGACGTCGGTGACAAACAGGCCCTTGTGAAGGGATGAAACAACATGGATTGAAGAGGCTTTAACACGTGTCACGCCGGCGTTGCGAGCTCCCCGGGGGATTTGCAACAGACACGCTAACAGACTGGCGTTTGGAGTGTAAATCGGGGTTTTTAAAGCGTTTGGAAGGAAAGTGGAAATGCTTAGGTGTGTGTGTGTGTGTTTATTTTTATTTTTTTAAAAAACATATATATACACACACACATACTGAGTGGCCAGATGATGATGATCTCTGAACGCATAATAATCTGGCCACTCAGTGTGTGTGTATATATATATATTAGAGGCCCGGTGCATGAATCCGTGCATGGGTGGGGTCCGGCCAGCCTGGCCAGGGGGAGGGGACATGGGCGGTTGGCTGGCCTGCCTGCTGGTCGAACTCCCGGTCGAGGGGACCATTTGCATATTAGCCTTTTATTCTATAGGATATACACTGAGTGGCCAGATGATCATGCGTTCAGAGATCATCATAATCTGGCCACTGTGTGTGTGTGTGTGTGTGTGTGTGTGTGTGTGTGTGTGTGTATTAGAGCCCCAGTGCATGAATTCGTGCACCGGTGGGGTCCCTCGGCCTGGCCAGTGATCAGTCCCAATCGGGGCCAATCAGGGCTGGCCAGGGGGAGGGACCGCGGGAGGTTGGCCAGCCATGGGAGGTTGGCTATAGGAGTGTGCTGACCACCAGGGGGCAGCTCCTGCGTTGAGTGTCTGCCCCCCTGGTGGTCAGTGCAGGTCGCTTAGGCTTTTATATATATATATAGACTAGAGGCCCGGTGCACGAAATTTGTGCAAAGAAGGCCGGGGACCCTCAGCCCGGCCTGCACCCTCTCTAATCCGGGACCCCCTCGGGGGATGTCTGACTGCCGGTTTAGGCCTGATCCAGCACTAAACCGGCAGTCGGACATCCCTCTTGCAATCCGGGACCGCTGGCTCCTAACTGCTCATCTGCCTGCCTGCCTGATCGCCCCTAACTGCCTCTGCCTGCCTGCCTGATCACCCCTCACCACTCTGCCTGCCTGCCTGATCGCCCCTCACCACTCTGCCTGCCTGATCCTCCCTCACCACTCTGCCTGCCTGCCTGATCGCCCCTAACCGCCTCTGCCTCAGCCCCCGCCACCGTGGCTTTGTCCGGAAGGACATCCGGAAGATGTCCGGTCTATCTGGTCTAATTAGCATATTACCCTTTTATTATAGGGCCCTTTTATTTAGTATAGATTTTGATTTCAGAGAGGAGAGGGGGAGAGAGAGAGAGAAACATCCACGATGAGAGAGAATCATGGATCGGCTGCCTCCTGCACGCCCCCTACTGGGGATCGAGCCCACAACCTGGGCATGTGCCTTTGACCGGGAATTGAACCCGTGACCTCCTGGTTCCTAGGTCGATGCTCAACCTCTGGGCCACGCCGGCCGGGATTCACTTCTTAGAAGGACCCTGGGCCTATGGGGTCAGGGCCCACCTGGTGACCTCATGTTGCCGTAATCCCCTCTTTAAAGACCCGTCTCCAGATACAGCTCCATTCCGAGGCCCTGGGGGGTAGGATGGATTTTGGGGGGGGACAGCATTCAGCTGTAACTGTATGTGGAGTTTCCCTTTGCATCCAACGTGTGTTCGTTAACCCTGGGCTCGGCCTGTGCTACTGCCCAGGGGCCCTCGTGCCTGGAGCCCAGGGTGTGAGCATTTGGGGCAAGTGAAGGGCATGTGGGGAGGGCACCCTCCTTTTGTGGGAAGCCACCCAGGGGGGCGGGGGGGGGGCTTACCCAGTCCTCTCTCTCTCTCTCTCTCTCTCTCTCTCTCTCTCTCGGAAGTTGTCAGGAACTAGAATTACGAGCGGCTTCCATTCCGTCTCCATCAAAATTAGCTAAAAAAAAAAAAAAAAAACCCCAAAAAAACCCCGCGGATTTTTGATGGATTGCATTTGCAGCGGGGTTGCGCTCCAAAGGACCGTAATTTCTCCTGAAAATGCCCAACGCGGGGCGGAACAGGAAGCCAATTAGGGGCCCCCGAGGATGATATATGGGCATTTTAACCAGCAGTTTACTTAATACCACCCTCGCCCCCCACCACCCCCGCCCCCTTCCACCAGCTCCTGCAGTCTACCAGGCGCCTTAATTGCTGCTTAAATGAGGCCCGTGTTCCAGCCCAAATTCAATCTTGGATCCGGAGAGAGAGGGAGAGATCTTTTTCCGGGGCTCAGCTGCCCAGCTGCCAGGAACTGTCAGATACCATCACGTACCTTTTCACAAACCTCACAGTCTCATTGGCGCTGGGCGAGATTGACAGAAACACCACTGACACTCTCTGTGTGCGTGTGTGTGTGTGTGTGTGTGTGTGTGTGTGTGTTTGCCCGCGCGCACGTGCCATGGAGAGGGCGTCTGTGCGCGCGCCTTGGAGAGGGCGTCTGTGCGCGCGCCTTGGAGAGGGCGTCTGTGCGCGCGCCATGGAGAGGGCGTCTGTGCGCGCGCCATGGAGAGGGCATCTGTGCGCGCGCCATGGAGAGGGCGTCTGTGCGCGCGCCATGGAGAGGGCGTCTGTGCGCGCGCCTTGGAGAGGGCGTCTGTGCGCGCGCCTTGGAGAGGGCGTCTGTGCGCACGTGCGCGCGCGCTCCTCGGGGGGGAGACCCTGTTCCCTTCTGTGCAAAAGGTCAATGACCCCGGGCCGCCCTGCTCTCACTGATTCAGCCTCCTCATGATTGCCGCAGATAAGGGCTGTTCGTTTTAATAAACGCCATTCGTGGCATTATTCCAAGCTAGACATGGAGAGGGATCTCTGGGCCCAGGCGAGGGGGCGCACAGCCTTGGGGCGCGGATGTGCTGGGCTGAGTCACCTTCCCGGGGTCCATTCTGGCTTCTGCACCCCGGGAGGCTGCGTGGTTGGCTTTCTCCCCCACTTTTTAATAAAAAAAAAAAAAAGATTTTTTTTAAGTCCTCACCCAATGAGTGAGAATATTTTTCCTGTATATTTTCAGAAACGGTGGTGGAAAGGATGGGGAATGGGGAGAGAGAGGAAGAGAGAGAGACAGAAACATCCATGAGGAGAGAGAATCATGGACCGGCTGCCTCCTGCACGCCCCCCACTGGGGATGGAGCCTGCAACCTGGGCCTGTGCCCTTGACCTGGAATCGAACCCGGGACCTCCTGGTTCCTAGGTGGACGCTCAACCACTGAGCCATGCCGGCTGGACCTTCATGATTTTCTTAACAGCATTTTTCTTTCTCTACCTCAGTTAGAGTAAGAATAGAGTATGTAATGCATACAGCATACAACATATGTGTAATCGACTGTTCATATGATCAGCCAGACTACCTTGAACGGGAAGCTATTCGGAGTAAAAAAATTGGGGAGTTGCCCGGCCGGTGTGGCTCAGTGGTTGAGCATCGACCTATGAACCAGGAGGTCAGGGTTCGATTCCCGGTCAGGGCACGTGCCCGGGTTGCAGGCTCGATCCCCAGTAGGAGGCGGCCGATCCGTGATTCTCTCTCATCATGGATGTTTCTCTCTCTCTTTCTCTCTCCTTCTCCCTTCCTCGCTGAAATCAATCAACAACGTATTTAAAACTAAAACGTCTGGGGAGTCAAAGTTACACGAGGATTTTCGACGGCCCGGGGAGTCAGTGGTACTCACTCCCACGTGTTGAAGGCTCACCTGTGATCTCTAGGATATGTAACACATCACGTACGCATGACACTGTTCCTATGGAGCACGCGTGTTTCCGAAGAACCACCACCCACGTCGGGCCGTGGCCCAGGTTATGAGTGAAACAAGTGTCCTCCATCCTCAACGCTTTGTCCATCTCTGACCGACTCCCCGCCGGCCCCCGGCTCCCGTCCCCGTCCCCCCAGAACCTACCCTCACAGAATGAGAGGGTGTCTGTGTGCACGCAACGGAGACGTGTGCTGTGCCAGGGACGAGGACGCTCATTCCACGGGCGCCACTGTGACAGAGTTTCTTTGTTTTTCTTGACGGATTCGACGCGGCTCCTCGAGAGAGGCGCTCGGGTGTTTAAGACAAAACAAACAATGTCAAATCTGGCTTTTATAAAAAAATTTCCATGTTTATGGGGGAGTTCTGAGGGGCTGGGAGCTTTCCGGGGAAAGAGAGACGCTGGAAAAAAAAATCAACAACGCAAACACACCAGCCTTAATCACAGAAGAAAAATTCGCCGGGAGGTGGAGAGAATCATGTCTGTGTGTGTGTGTGTGTGTGTGTGTGTGTGTGTGTGTGTGTGTATTTGGTGGGAGACGTGTGAGGATCGACACAGCTCTGTCTGCCTTTAGCACCCCCCGTCCCCGCTCCGTTCCCGCCCGCCAGCTCCCTCCTCGCCAGGCGTGATGTCAGGACTTCCTTTCGACAAAGTAGGTTTGTCGGGAAATGCAACTGTCATTAATTTGCAGCAAAAAAAAAAAAAAAACCCAAAAAAACCCCGGCCCCCTTTTAAGGCGACATCTCTCCGGGGGATTACAGCCTGGGAGAGCAATCCTAATGAGAAGCCTACTTCTTGCCCTGATTTCTCGAAGCCGGGGCCTCCGACGCAGCCAGCCCTGCATCGATTTACAATTTCTTTCTTTCTTTTTTTTTCTGTTTTTAAACGATCCAGATAGGTTTTTTTCTTTTTCTCTTTCTTTCTGAGCGTAGCGGGGAGACACCTGTTGGGTTGGAGGCTAATGAATGAATAATAATTGTGTGGCAGCTAGCTTGGCTTCTGAATGTCGGCGGGGATAGAAGGAAAAAAAAAAAACCCCACACACACCACAAAGCAAAACGAAAGCCAGGCAACCTTCCCATTATGCGATACGCCTGCTTGTCTATGTTTTATTATTATTATTAATATTATTATTATTATTATACTAGAGGCCCGGTGCACAAAATTCATACACTTGGGGGAGGGTCTCTCAGCCCAGATTGCGAGAGGGCGCAGGCCAGGCCGAGGGACCCCACCGGTGCACGATCGGGGCCGGGGAGGGATGCAGGAGGTGGGCCAGCCGGGGAGGGACCGCGGGAGGGCTCCAGGGCGTGTCCGGCCCGTCTCACTCAGTCCCGATCGGCCGGACCCCAGCAGCAAGCTCACCTACCGGTCGGAGCGTCTGCCCCCTGGTGGTCAGTGCACGTCATAGCAACTGGTCGACCGGTTGACTGTCTGCCCCCTGGTGGTCAGTGCACGTCATAGCGAGCAGTTGAGCCGCTTTAGCATATCATTAGCATATGACGCTGTGATTGGTTGAACGGTCAACTGGTCGACCGGACACTTAGCATATGAGGCTTTTATTCTATAGGATTTTACTTTAACTAATATTTAAACATTGTAGGCGAGTCTCTTGGCTCAAATATGGGTGTTTCTTGCTGCCTCTCGATTCTGTGTGTGTGTGTGTTTTTTCCCAAGAACAATATGACATCAATGATCTTAGACATCCCAACAGTGTGTCGAAATGCACGCGTGGTGGATTATGGCAAAATGAGGTTTGGAGATTTCCTTTTTCCTCCCCCTAAGCATTGAGGATGAATCTAAGGGTAGAAAAGTGTCATATTTTCTTTTTTTTTAAAAAATACATTTATATTGATTTCAGAGAGGAAGGGAGAGGGGGAGAGAGAGAGAGAAACATCCATGAGGAGAGAGAATCATGGACCGGCTGCCTCCTGCACGCCCCCGACTGGGGATCGAGTCTGCAACCCGGGCCTGTGCCCTGGACCAGGAATCGAACCCTGACCTCCTGGCTCCTAGGTCGGCCGGGTCATCGGCAATATTTTTGAGACGCTCGGGGGAAAACGCTGAGATCCCCAAACCCTTTCCTGATCGTCACGGCGCTTTGCTGCGCCCTCGTCATATCTATCTATATAAAAGCCTAAGCGATCGTCGCAACCGAACGGACGAGCGGACAGACTGCGCGGGGTGACCCGGCTGGTAGGGGGGTTCGTGAGGGGCGACGACCGAGCAGGAGGCTGTGTGGGGCGACCAGGCTGGCGGGGGGGTGGGCAGTTGGGGGGTGACCAGGCCGGCAGGGGGGGGCAGTTAGGGGCGATCAGGCAGGCAGGCAGGCAGGTGAGCAGTTAGGAGCCAGCAGTCCAGGATTGTGAGAGGGATGTCCGACTGCCCGTTTAGGCCCTGAATCGGGCCTGAACCGGCAGTCGGACATCCCCCGAGGGGTCCCTGATTGGAGAGGGTGCAGGCTGGGCTGAGGGGACCCCCCCCCCACGTGCACAAATTTCATGCACCGGGCCTCTAGCCCAGCGGTCGGCAAACTCATGAGTCCACAGAGCCAAACATCAACAGCACAACGACTGAAATTCCTCTGAAGAGCCACATTTTTTTATTTTTATTTTTTTAAAATATATGTTATTGATTTTTTTACAGAGAGGAAGAGAGAGGGATAGAGAGTCAGAAACATCGATGAGAGAGAAACATCCATCAGCTGCCTCCTGCACGCCCCCCTACTGGGGATGTGCCCGCAACCAAGGTACATGCCCTTGACCGGGAATCGAACCCGGGACCCTTCAGTCCGCAGGCCGACGCTCTATCCACTGAGCCACACCGGTTTCGGCAAGAGCCACATTTTTTAAACGTAAACTTCTTCGAACGCCGCGTCTTCGACACAGACGCGCCCGGGCCGTGGCGTTTTGTGGAAGAGCCACCCTCCGGGGGCCCGAGAGCCGCCCGTGGCTCGCGAGCCGCGGTTTGCCGGCCACTGATCTAGTCTCTATATGTAAAAGCCTAAAGCGCTAAATGTCTGACCTTCCATTGAGCTGTTCGACCGGCCGCTATGACACGCACTGGCCACCAGGGGGCAGACGCTCCGACCGGTAGGTGAGCTCGCTGCTGGGGTCCGGCCGATCGGGACTGAGCGAGACGGGCCGGACGAATCCGTGCACCGGGCCTCACCTCGACAGAGTTAAAGGGATGCTCCTTTCGCCCACAGTTCCCCTGCGGGCGTCACACCTGGGCCTGGCCCCACGCCTTTGATGTGGGCCCCCAACTCCCCTTTCTCCGTTCGGAATCAGCCCCTTCCCTCGTTCTCAGAGGGAAGCCGGGAGGCACGGTGTCTCCCCACATTTCCACGAAGTTCGTTTAAAAGGAAAAACTCAGCCCTGGCCGGTGTGGCTCAGTGGGTAGAGCGTCGGCCTGCGGGCCGAAGGGTCCCGGGTTCGATTCCAGGTCAAGGTCACGTGCCCCGGGTTGTGGGCTCGATCCCCAGTCGGGGGCGTGCAGGAGGCAGCCGGTCCATGATTCTCTCTCCTCACTGCATTAATTTTATTTCAATCCCCCCCACCGAGGATATTTTCCCGTTGATTTTTGGAGAGAGAGAGGGGGAGAGAGAGGGAGAGACAGAGAGAGGAACATCGACGGGAGAGAGACACATCGATCGGTTGCCTCCTGCCCGCGCCCCGACCAGGGTCCAGGCCGGGGAGCAGCCTGCCACCGAGGTCCGTGCCCTTGACCGGGAATCGAACCCGGGACCCTTCAGTCTGCAGGCCGACGCTCTATCCACTGAGCCACACCGGCCAGGGCTTCTCATCACGGAGGTTTCTCCCTCCCTCTCTCTCTCAAAAAAAAAAAATCAATAAAAACATATTAAAAAAAAAATACATGTGCCGAAACCGGTGTGGCTCAGTGGATAGAGCGTCGGCCTGCGGACTGAAGAGTCCCGGGTTCGATTCCCGGTCAAGGGCATGTACCTTGGTTGCGGGCACATCCCCAGGTGGGGGGCGTGCAGGAGGCGGCTGATGGATGTTTCTCTCTCATCGATGTTTCTGGCTCTCTATCCCTCTCCCTTCCTCTCTGTAAAAAGATCAATAAAATATATTAAAAAAAATACATGCAAGTCAGCCTGTTCCTCCCCACCCCAAACCCGCCCCCCAAAAAAAACAAACAAAAAAAAACCCCACTCAGGAATATATTCAATTATCTTCTCCTTTTGAAAGCGTAGACGCGCCCGGCCTGCCTGGGACAGCCGAACGAAGAGATGTGATTAAGCCGGTGATTACAGCCGCGATTATTCAGTATTCTGCTTTTTTATGAGGTCGCCCGGCCGCCCGCTGGGAGCTGGGGACCCCCCCCCCCCCGCCTCCTTCCGCCCATCGATCCCCGCGTTAAGGAGCTACACGGAATAATTAATATACTTCCCGTGATGGATGGCCGGCGCGGCCCGGGTACGAGGCGATCCATCACGGCCCACTTGTTCCCGCGTAATCGCATCGAAAACGTGTCAGGGGCGGTTTATCCACAAATGACGAGCGAGGGGCACGTGCGGGGCCAGCTGGTCTGTGTCCGCCCCACGTGTCTCCGGCCACCGGGGCGCCCGGGGCCAGTTCTGGGACAGGGGTGACCCCTTTTTATTCTTTTAAAGAATATACACGGAGCGGCCAGATGAGGATGATCTCTGAACGCGTAATCACCCGGCCACTCCGTGTCTGTCCTATAGAATAAAAGGCTAATATGCAAATGGTCCCCTCGACCAGGAGTTCGACCAGCAGGCAGGCCGGCCGACCGCCCACGTCCCCTCCCCCTGGCCAGGCTGGCCGGACCCCACCCATGCACGGATTCATGCACCAGGCCTCTAATATATACACACACACACACACACACACACACACACACACACACACACACTGAGTGGCCAGGTTATTATGCGTTCAGAGATCACAATAATCTGACCACTCAGTGTCTATCGAATCTCTCCCCCCTGAGGATATTTTTTCCATTGATTTTCAGAGAGAGAGTGGACGAAGAGAGAGGGAGAGACAGAGAGAAACATCGATGGGAGAGAGACACATGGATGGGTTGTCTCCTGCACCTGCCCCGACCAGGGCCCTGGACTCGGGAGGAGCCTGCCACCAAGGTACGTGCCCTTGACCGGGAATCGAACCCGGGACCCTTCGGTCCCCAGGCTGAGGCTCTATCCAGTGAGCCACACCGGCCAGGGGCCAAACATACATTTAAAAGGAACCACACACGCACACGGGCATGCATGCACACACGCGTGAGGGCCCCCGAGCCCTCGCTCGGCCCACAGGTCACCGGCGGCAATAAACCTGCTCAGGATCCCTGCCATCCATCACTCACGTGGCAGCAAACAGAGGCTGCGGCCGGAGCCGGTGGAGTCATTAGCAGCAGCTTGTGGGGGGGTTTGGGGGGGCGGCTGCACGAGTTAGCCGGCGACCCTTGACCTCCCGGGAGTCAGGAGCGGCTGCCTCGGAGGCAGAATCCGGAGGGAGGAGAAGCCGGCCGCGTCAGGGGCAATTATGAGGCCTCACAGCCCGGCCGACTGTCATGGGAGTCAGGAAAGGGGCCGGGGGGCGGGGAGGGGAGAGAAAGAGAGAGAGAGAGCCCAGCGCATCCTAATGAGCGAGGATTAGCATCCACCGTGGGCCTGGATTTGGGGACGTGGGCAGCCGGCCCGTCACTCAGCCCCAAGGCCCGCCCTGCTGTGTGTGTGTTTTAATAGACACGGAGCGGCCAGATGAGGATGATCTCTGAACGCATAATAACCTGGCCACTCCGTGTGTGTGTATATATATATTAGAGGCCCGGTGCATGAATCCGTGCACGGGTGGGGTCCGGCCAGCCTGGCCAGGGGGAGGGGACGTGGGCGGTCGGCCGGCCTGCCTCCTGGTCGAACTCCCGGTCGAGGGGACCATTTGCATATTAGCCTTTTATTCTATAGGACAGACACGGAGCGGCCTGATGGTTATGCGTTCGGAGATCACCCTCGTCTGGCCGCTCTGTGTGTGTGTGTGTGTGTGTGTGTGTGTGTGTGTGTATTAGAGGCCCGGTGCATGAATCCGTGCATGGGTGGGGTCCGGCCAGCCTGGCCAGGGGGAGGGGAGGTGGGCGGTCGGCCGGCCTGCCTGCTGGTCGAACTCCCGGTCGAGGGGACCATTTGCATATTAGCCTTTTATTCTATAGGACAGACACGGAGTGGCCAGACGATTATGCGTTCAGAGATCCTCATCATCTGGCCGCCCCGTGGCACATACAACAATCTGAGCACTCCACCCACGCTCAAGTTTTTGGAAACTGCGTATCCAAACATTCCTGGCTGGAAAGTGTTTGAATGGAAGCCCATACGTATTAAGCGTTTGCTGTCTTTACCTCGCTTAGCTCTCTGTAAGGAAGATGGAATAATGTTAAACAGCTCGTGTTCTCAAGAAGCTTGGAATTTAAAATAAAAAAATGAAGGAGAAATATAAATATTAAAAATAAAAAAAGGAAGACGCTTGAGTTTTAGGGGCGAAATCAGGCAGGCAGGAGAGTGGTTAGGGGAGAAATCAGGCAGGCAGGAGAGTGGTTAGGGGAGAGATCAGGCAGGCAGGAGAGTGGTTAGGGGAGAAATCAGGCAGGCAGGAGAGTGGTTAGGGGCAATCAGGCAGGCAGGAGAGTGGTTAGGGGAGAAATCAGGCAGGCAGGCGAGTGGTTAGGGGAGAAATCAGGCAGGCAGGCGCGTGGTTAGGGGAGAAATCAGGCAGGCAGGCGAGTGGTTAGGGGAGAAATCAGGCAGGCAGGCGAGTGGTTAGGGGAGAAATCAGGCAGGCAGGCGAGTGGTTAGGGGCAATCAGGCAGGCAGGAGAGTGGTTAGGGGCAATCAGGCAGGCAGAGAGTGGTTAGGGGAGAAATCAGGCAGGCAGGAGAATGGTTAGGGGAGAAATCAGGTAGGCAGGCGCGTGGTTAGGGGAGAAATCAGGCAGGCAGGAGAGTGGTTAGGGGAGAAATCAGGCAGGCAGGAGAGTGGTTAGGGGAGAAATCAGGCAGGCAGGAGAGTGGTTAGGGCCAATCAGGCAGGCAGGAGAGTGGTTAGGGGCAATCAGGCAGGCAGAGAGTGGTTAGGGGAGAAATCAGGCAGGCAGGAGAGTGGTTAGGGGAGAAATCAGGCAGGCAGGCGAGTGGTTAGGGGAGAAATCAGGCAGGCAGGTGAGTGGTTAGGGGCAATCAGGCAGGCAGGTGAGCGGTTAGAAGCCAGTGGTCCCGGATTGCAAGAGGGTGCAGGCCGGAGTGAGGGAACCCCCACCCCCATGCATGAATTTCGTGCATCGGGCCTCTAGCTTGATAAATAATAATACAAGAATAAACTATGTGTTTTGTGAGTTTACCACTGTAAACCGACTTTGGGCCACAATTTATATATGTACACGGAGTGGTCAGATGAGGATGATCTCTGAACGCTTAACCATCTGGCCACTCCGTGTCTGTCCTATAGAATAAAAGGCTCATATGCACATGGTCCCCTCGACCGGGAGTTCAACCAGCAGGCAGGCCGGCCAACCGCCCACGTCCCCTCCCCCTGGCCAGGCTGGCCGGACCCCACCCATGCACGGATTCATGCACCGGGCCTCTAATACACACACACACACACAGACACACACACACACACACACACACACTCTGAGTGGTCAGATTATTATGCGTTCAGAGATCATAATAATCTGCCTACTCAGTGTGTATATATATATATATTAGAGGCCCGGTGCATGAATCCGTGCATGGGTGGGGTCCGGCCAGCCTGGCCAGGGGGAGGGGACGTGGGCGGTCGGCCGGCCTGCCTGCTGGTCGAACTCCCGGTCGAGGGGACCATTTGCATATTAGCCTTTTATTCTATAGGATCGACACGGAGTGGCCGGATTATTATGTGTTCAGAGATCATCATCATCTGGCCGCTCTGTGTCTATTTCTCTTGATTTCAGAGAGGAAGGGAGAGGGAGAGAGAGAGATAGACACATCCATGAGGAGAGAGAATCATGGACCGGCTGCCTCCTGCACGCCCCCGACTGGGGATGGAGCCCGCAACCCAGGTACGTGCCCCTGACGGGGAATCGAACCCGGGACCCTTCAGTCCACAGGCCGACGCTCTACCCACTGAGCCACACCAGCCGGGGCTTGCCGCCCTGTTTTTTTCTTTTTTTTTTTTTTTGCTGACGTTGGGGTGCCCATGCCTTCCAGGCCGGAGAAAGGGAAGAAGAAGTCAGAAGCGGCCACAGGAGCCCTCAGAGGCCGGGAGGAGGGACGATGCTACAGAATGAGGCCAGGAGACACGCCCGCCCGCCCGCCCGCCCGCCAGCCGGGGATTGACCCGTGCTTGTCACAGGTGAGCAGAATTAGTTCGGAAAGTCAGCATTAGTGTCAGGCAGGTAGGCCTGTCCCCGCAGGCACAATTCCTCCCTCGGCAGCCGGCGCCGAGCGCCCTCCACGGCTCAGCCCGGCTCCCCTCTGCAGGCGCTCGGAGGGGGAGCTTAAACGGGGGGTTTGATGCGCCCATCGTGATAGATGTCGCCCGCTCTCGTACCTCCTTTCCACCTGCCAGACGGCCTCGCGGGCACGCCCCACCTCGCCAGCCGGGGGGGGGGGGGGTGGCCGGTATGGGGGTGCCGGGGACCCAACCATGTCTCCTTGGGGCCTGGTTAGCGCTGTCATTTTAAAAACTATTGTTATTTTTTTTTCTTTTCTTTTTTTTTTCTGGGGGTGGGGGTGGGAATAGCTTTTATTGTTTAAGTATGAGGTCATGGAAAGCCACCTTTTAATATATTTTATTGATTTTTTACAGAGAGGAAGGGAGAGGGAGAGAGAGTTAGAAACATCGATGAGAGAGAAACATCCATCAGCTGCCTCCTGCACGCCCCCGACTGGGGATGTGCCCGCCACCAAGGTCCATGCCCTTGACCAGGAATCGAACCCGGGACCCTTCCGTCTGCAGGCCGACGCTCTATCCACTGAGCCACGCCGGCCAGGGCTATATTTATTTATGTTTTAAGTATATTTTTATTGATTTCAGAAAGAAAGGGAGAGGGAGAGAGGGAGAGAGAAACATCCATGAGGAGAGAGAATCATGGATCAGCTGCCTCCTGCACGCCCCCCACTGGGGATGTGCCCGCCACCAAGGTCCATGCCCTTGACCAGGAATCGAACCCGGGACCCTTCCGTCCGCAGGCCGACGCTCTATCCACTGAGCCAAACTGGTTAGGGCGGGAATTGGTATTTTATTTCCTATTTTGTAACCCAAAAATCATCCATATGATTTTCTGTAGCTATACATCATTCATGTCCTTTTTCCCCAATAAAAACAATTTATTTTCCAATGACAGACGTTATAAAATGTTATATTAGTTTCCTATGAATAACACAGTGATTCGACATTGCCATTTATTTTCTTTTTTTAAAAAAAAAATATTTTTATTGATTTCAGAGAGGAAGGGAGAGGGAGAGAGAGTTAGAAACATCGATGAGAGAGAAACATCGATCAGCTGCCTCCTGCACGCCCCCCACTGGGGATGTGCCCGCAACCAAGGTACATGCCCTTGACCGGAATCGAACCCGGGACCCTTCAGTCCAGCAGGCCGACGCTCTATCCACTGAGCCACACCGGCCAGGGCTGGCTGGCCACCCCACTCCCTCCCCCCGCCTTCTCTTTAGGTTTTTGATGGAACGGATGTTTGTCTGTTCGATCTGTGGCCGCACCCGCCTTCTCCATCCTGTTCCTCGTTCTTCTCAGGATGATTTTTTGCTGAAATTTCATCCCTTCCCCAGAGGGAACCTGCCCAGGGGCGGACGCACCTTCCCTGGAGGGAGACCTCGGGGTGGGGTGGCGGGATGGGGGGGACCCCAGACCCATGTTTCTATTCGACGCCAACACGGGGGACCCTCGGAGGACAGGGGGGCCGGAGTGGCTGGGACGGATGCATTCATGATGATGAATAACCGAGGTCCTGCTGTGTTTGGGGGACGGGCTGTCATTCATTTCGTTCGTTGCCTGGTCTTCGTGTCTCTACCGTCAGCCCTGGGCATTGGCTCATCGACACATTCCTACCCTCTGAGGCGATGCGTGGTGAGTTTTTTCTTAAAAAACATAAAAAATAAAAAGAAAGAAAGAAAACTCACCCGGCCAGTGTGGCTCCGTGCTTGAGCATCGACCTAGGAACCAGGAGGTCACGGGTTCGAGTCCCGCTCAGGGCACATGCCCGGGTTGCGGGCTCCATCCCCAGTAGGGGGCGTGCAGGAGGCGGCTGATCCATGATTCTCTCTCCTCATGGATGTTTCTCTCTCTCTCTCTCCCTCTCCCTTCCTCTCTGACATCCATAAAAAACATAATTTTTAAAAAACAAAACAAAATAAATGAATACATCCATGAAACATATTTTGGCCCCGGCCAGTTTGGCTCAGTGGTTAGAGCGTCGGCCCGTGGACCCAAGGGTCTCGGGTTCGATTCCCAGTCCAGGGCACGCACCTGGGTTGCAGGTCCCCCAGCCCCCGATCGGGTGCTTACAGGAGGCAACCCATCGATGTGTCTCTCTCCCATGGACGTTTCTCTCTCTCTCTCTCTCTCTCTCTCTCTCTCTCTCTCCCTCCCTCCCACTCTCTTTCTAGAAATCAATGGGGGAAAAATATATCCTCGGGGCGCCTGGGTTTTGGGGGTCCTTCGGGTGCAAACCGTGCAATTCATGCTTCTCGCTGTCAAGTCCGTTCTCACCAGCGGGAGGGTGTGTTGACATCTTTGTGTGTGTGTGTGTGTGTGTGTGTGTGTGTGTGTGTGTGTGTGTAAGCGTGTATAAGCGTGTACATAGGCTGACCTGGGCGCACATCCATACATGGGGAGGTTGCATATATGGATGTGCGCCCAAGTTACATACAAACACTGTATGTAGGTTTTACATAGAAGCATTGCATGTAGACATTGTGTATAGATTTTTACATGTAAACACTGTATATAGACTTTACATGTAAACACACACGGACACGGTATGTAGGTTTTACACATAAGCATTGCAGGTAGACATTGCATGTAGATTTTACATGTAAACACTGTATGTAGACATCGTATGTAGATTTTACATGTAAACACTGTATACAGACTTTACACATAAACATGCTGGCACATGGACACTGTATGTAGATTTACACATAGACATTGTGTGTACATGTTACATACAAACATTGTGTATGGACACTACATAGATTTTGCATATAGACATTGTATGTGGACATTGTAGATACATTTTTACATATAAACATTGCATATGGATCCTGTGTGTAGATTTTACATATAAACATTGCATGTAGATATTGTATATAGACTTTACATATAAACATTGTATGTAGACATTGTATACAGACTTTACACATAAACATACTAGTACATGGACACTGTGTGTAGATTTATGCATAGACATTGTATATAGACTTTACATACAAACATTGTATATAGACACTATATGTAGACTTTACATATAAACATTGTATATAGACACTATATGTAGACTTTACATATAAGCATTGTCTACAGACATTGTATGTAGACTTTACAGACATTGTTATACACTTTTTCTAATGACATATACAAGGTGTCTCCCTCAAAATGTATACACACTTCAATAGCTGATTCTGTTACATTTAAAAATATATATATTTTTAATTGATTTCAGAGAGGAAGGGAGAGGGAGAGAGAGAAACATCAGTGATGACAGAGAATCACCCAGGCCAGTGGTCGGCAAACTCATTCATCCACAGAGCCACATATCAACAGGACAGCGATTTAGATTTCTTTGGAGATCCAGATTTTTTAAACTTAAACTTCTTCTAACGCCACGTCTTCAACACAGACTCGCCCAGGCCGTGGTGTTTTGTGGAAGAGCCACACTCCAGGGGCCAGAGAGCCGCCTGTGGCTCGCGAGCCGCGGTTTGCCGACCACGGAGCTAGGGCTTTAAAATGATACTGAAAGTAGATGTCAGCTGTGAAATGCACAGCAGAAGGTTTTAACTCACAGAAAGCATTGCATGAATAGTTGCTATTCTTATTGATTTGCAACAGCTCTTTATATATTAAGGACCCAAGCCCTACACCACTAATATAGTTTACAAACACTTCCCAGCTCCTTTTATGCTATGTTAGCAGTGTTTCTGATTTTTAGACGTAAAGAACTTTAAGTGTGCATGTAGTCATACCAATCATTTTTTCCTGTATGATTTGTTGTATGGCTTTTATTTTATTGATATTTTTTTTTTTTGAGAGAGAGAGAGAGAGGAAGGGAGAGGCAGAGACCAAGAGAAACACGGATGGGCCGCTTCCTGCACGCCCCTTACCGGGGATAGAGCTCAAAACCTGGGCATGTGCCCCGACGGGGAATCGAACCGTGACCGAGCAAATTAGCCCCCACTCCACTAAATTTCGGTTGAAGATTCATTTCTTTCTTTGTTCCTTTTTAATAATTTCCTTGTCGTATGGAACGTGGCCGCGGATACATACGTGGGCCTGTTTCGGAGAGAGCTATCTGGTTCCTTGCCATCTGTTAATTCTTATTTTAATCCCAGACTGCCTTCATGATCGTCGCTTTAAAATAAAATACGTTTTACCCCCCCTTTGAATGGGGAACGCTTTCATCAATCTGGCATTACAAGGAGAGGGGGGGAAAAAAAAAAAAAAAGGAAGAAAGATGTCTTAGCTATTCTTTGCCAATTTATTTTCCAGATGAGCTTTGGGATGGATTTTGCCCAAGTTAAAACGAAATCTATTTGGAGGTAATTGGAACCATGTCAGGCTTAAACGGTAATTACGGAAAAAATCAACGTCTCCGTGCCACTTCCACTCCCTTTCCGGAATCATGGTCTGTCTCTCCGTGGATAAATATTGTCTTTTTTTTTTCTTTTTTTTTTTTGAATCGCAATAAAACGTGTTTATGGGATCCACACCCATGGCGTTGAGCGTATTTATACGCCGTGTCTGTCTCTCTTGCTACCGCGAGTGAAGTCATCTCGGATATTTTATAACGAGTCAAGGTTGCTATGTACAAACCTACTGAGTTCTTGGCTTCCTTGCTTATTTATTTATTTAGTTATTATTTTATTACTAGAGGCCTGGTGCACGAATTCGTGCACGGGTGGGGTCCGGCCAGCCGGGGGGAGGGGCCTGGTCGAACTCCCGGTGGAGGAGATAATTTGTATATTAGCCTTTTAAAAATATATAAATATTATTGATTTTTTTTTTTTACAGAGAGGAAGGGAGAGGGATAGAGAGTTAGAAACATCGATGAGAGAGAAACATCCATCAGCTGCCTCCTGCACGCCCCCCACTGGGGATGTGCCCGCGACCAAGGTACATGCCCTTGACCGGAATCGAACCCGGGACCCTTCCGTCCGCAGGCCGACGCTCTATCCACTGAGCCACACCAGCCAGGGGGCATATTAGCCTTTTATTATATAGGATTATTTTAATATATTTTTTATGGACTTCAGAGAGGAAGGGAGAGGGAGAGAGAAACATCCGTGACGAGAGAGAATCATGGATCGGCCGCCTCCTGCACGCCCCCTGCTGGGGATCGAGCCTGCAACCCGGGCGTGTGCCCTTGACCGGGAATCGAACCCAGGACCCTTCAGTCCGCAGGCCTGACACTCTATCCACTGAGCCACACCGGCCGGGGCAATAAAAATACAGTTTAAAAAAATAAATAAAAAGAGGAAACTGGCTTAGTTAGCTTGGCTCAGTGGATAGGGCATTGGCCTGCGGACTGAAGGGTCCCGGGTTCGATTCCCCGTCAAGGGCACATGCCCAGGTTGTGGGCTCGATCCCCAGTAGGGGGCGTGCAGGAGGGAGCCGATCCATGATTCTCTCTCATCATGGATGTTTCTATCTCTCTCTCTCCTTCTCCCCTCCTCTCTGAAATCAATACAAATATATTTTTTAAAAAATCAATGGGAAAAACATCTCCGAGTGAGGATTAAAAAAACAAAAAGGGGGGTGGGGGCATGCGTGGGGAGGGGTTTGGGATGGGAATGGGGGGGGGATGAGGACAAATATGTGATACCTTAATCAATAAAGAAATTTAAAAAATAATAAAAAATATATTTTTTTAAAAAAAGCAAGAAAAGGAAGCTGTGAGCAGCGTGCGTTTGGGTCCAGGCTACGCGCACCGGGTCGCTAATGAGGACCAGATGCCTGACCCGGGGCAGCGGGTCCCCCCAACTCGGGGCTGCGGGACCCGAACCCGCGGCTGGGGCGGCCGCTGAACGCGCCTGCGCACTGAGGCCACCTTGCCCGTCAGAATCGCTTTGAAAAGCCCACATCCCCGCGTTCCCAGACCTCGGGTGTCACGGACGTCGGATGGATTTCATCTCCCGAGAAGCTCTGGGCAAACTTTTTTTTTTTGATATTTTTTCCCCTCTTTTTTCCTTCTTCATGTCCTCCTGCGCTCTCGCTGCCTTTAAAAAAAAAAATTTTTTTTTCCTCCTTCTTCAGCCAGGAAAATGTAAATGAGGAGGAACAGGTTTTAACGAGCCGAGCCCTCGCGGGTCACCAGCCTCCCGGATCTGAGGTGGAGGGTGGGCGGCGGTCTCGCCGGAACATCTTGCGGAGGGAAAACCGGGGGGGGGGGTGGGGGGGGGGGCCCTCGCCTTGTTTCATCCGCGCCCGGAGCCCTGGAAACAAGCTGGTTAATGAGCGAGATCAATCCCCGGGGCTCCAGACCCGTGGGATGTGCCATTAGGGGCCGGGCGCGCGCGTCTCCAAACGCCTGCGCGCCCCTCTCCAAATGCGCGCGTCTCCAAACGCCTGCGCGCGTCCCCAAACGCCTGCGCGCGTCTCCAAACGCCTGCGCGCGTCTCCAAACGCCTGCGCGCCTCTCCAAACGCTTGCGCGCGCCCCCAAACGCCTGCGCGCGTCTCCAAACGCTTGCGCGCGCCCCCATAGCCCGGCCCCAGCCCTGTCCCTCGCAACCCCCCCCCCAAAAAAATAATAATAAAAATAAATCATGCGCCTCGCACTGGGCTCCAAAGGAACCCAGGTGCCCTGGCCGGTGTGGCTCAGTGGATAGAGCGTCGGCCTGGGGTCCGAAGGGTCCCGGGTTCGATTCAAAGGCATGTACCTCAGTTACAGGCTCCTCCCCGGCCCTGGGGGCCGTGGATGGGGCGCGTGCAGGAGGCAACCTATCCATGTGTCTCTCTCTCACATCGATGTTTCTCTCTG
Organism: Eptesicus fuscus; assembly: GCF_027574615.1. Classification (NCBI taxonomy): domain Eukaryota; kingdom Metazoa; phylum Chordata; class Mammalia; order Chiroptera; family Vespertilionidae; genus Eptesicus; species Eptesicus fuscus. Next base: position 162,091 of record NC_072473.1, read on the forward strand.
CCTCTCCCTCTCCCTTCCACGCTCCCTAAAAATCAATGGAAAAATATCCTCGGATGAAGATTAAAAAAAAAAAAAAAAAGGCATGTATATGTGACCATCTACAGCGGCCTTCCCAAGAAAATAATAAGCACAGATTTTCAAGTCCAACAATATTATTTAAAAAAAAAAAATCTCGCCCTAACTGGTGTGGCTCAGTGGATAGAGCGTCGGCCTGCAGACTGAAGGGTCCGGGGTTCGATTCCGGTCAAGGGCATGTACCTTGGTTGCGGGCACATCCCCAGGGGGGGCGTGCAGGAGGCAGCCGATGCATGATTCTCTCTCCTCATCGATGTCTCTCTCTCTCTCTCTCTCTCTCTCTTCCTCTCTGAAATCAATAAAAATATATTATTATTATTTTTTTTTAAGTTCACGTTTCAGCCCCAATTAAGACAAAGCGAAGGCAGTGGTCCAGGCCTCCTGGCACGGAGGCGGCGGAGCGGGCGCGCCTCAAGTTCCTCCAAGACTTTAAATAATTAATAGGACACCTTGAGCTGCGAATGGGAGAATTAAACACACACACACACACACACACACACACACACACACACCACTCGGACCAGGAGGCCCCACAGCCGCGGAGTCCGCTGGAATACCCAGGCGCATTTGGTGACATTTGGGGAGGGGCGCGCGGCGGGGGTTCTTTGTCATGCTAACGGGGTCCCTTTGTTGGCACGGGGGGCCCCTCGCAGAGCTTGGAGACGGGGAGGAAAAAAAAAAAACACCCAGGACAGTCGCTTCCTGGCGTCTAATCCTCTTAATCCGAGCGAGAAAGGCGGGGCCCCGGGCGCAAATCCGATCCCCCGAAGCCCAGGAGAAGCCGGGCCGCCTGCGTTGGCGGAGCGGGGCCTCGGAGCGACCTGGAGACCCCGGGACCCAAGTTGCAGCCTGCCATGGGGATCAGCTGCAAATCCCCCATTTGGGGAGCCCTGGGCCTGGGCCGGATGGACACAGGACCCGCGCGCGCCCCCCTCCCCAACCCCCACCCCCCTTAGCCGGAGGCGCGCGCACAGCCCCAGAGCCTTGCCTCCTGGGGAGGCAGCGGGACCCCTGTATTCAGTCTGGTTTGCAGATGAGTCGTGAACTGGGGGGGACTTGATCGGACCCAGGCCTTGGTGTTTAGTCCGTTATAACTTCACGCAGCCCGAGGGCTCCCTCCCCGCGCGCGCGCGCGGACGGACGGACGGACGGAGGGACACAGAGGCGTGTGTGGGGGGGTCTCGTTGGATAGCTGAGCGCGAAAGCAAAGGGGTATTCAAAAGGCCCCCCGACATGCACGAGGCTGCAACACCCCAATCTCCCTGGTGAGCATCTTACCAGCGAATCGTGCCATTTCATGGACGAGGAAGAGAAAAAATAAAGCGAATTGGGTGAAAAGAAATACATTCCTCCAAGTGCAAATGAGGGGGGTTTCAGGGGAAAAGGAGGGTGGGTGCCCATGTCCTGTGGGTGCAGGTGAGCTGGGGAGGCTCAGATGTGGGGGTGCAGTGAGCTGAGAGGCTGTGGCTTGGGGGTGCAGTGAGCTGAGAGGCTGTGGCTTGTGGGTGCAGTGAGCTGAGAGGCTCAGGTGTGGGTGCAGGTGAGCTGAGGGGCTCAGGTGTGAGGGTGCAGTGAGCTGAGAGGCTGTGGTGTGGGGGTGCAGTGAGCTGGGAGGCTGTGGTGTGGGGGTGCAGTGAGCTGGGAGGCTGTGGTGTGGGGGTGCAGTGAGCTGAGAGGCTGTGGTGTGGGGGTGCAGTGAGCTGAGAGGCTGTGGCTTGTGGGTGCAGTGAGCTGAGAGGCTGTGGCTTGTGGTGCAGTGAGCTGAGAGGCTGTGGCTTGTGGGTGCAGTGAGCTGAGAGGCTCAGGTGTGTGGGTGCAGTGAACTGAGAGGCTGTGGTGTGAGGGTGCAGTGAGCTGAGAGGCTGTGGTGTGGGGGTGCAGTGAGCTGAGAGGCTCAGGTGTGAGGGTGCAGTGAGCTGAGAGGCTGTGGCTTGTGGGTGCAGTGAGCTGAGGGGCTCAGGTGTGGGGGTGCAGTGAGCTGAGGGGCTGTGGCTTGTGGGTGCAGTGAGCTGAGAGGCTGTGGCTTGTGGGTGCAGTGAGCTGAGAGGCTGTGGCTTGTGGGTGCAGTGAGCTGAGAGGCTCAGGTGTGTGGGTGCAGTGAGCTGAGAGGCTGTGGTGTGTGGGTGCAGTGAGCTGAGGGGCTCAGGTGTGGGGGTGCAGTGAGCTGAGAGGCTGTGGCTTGGGGGTGCAGTGAGCTGAGAGGCTCAGGTGTGGGGGTGCAGTGAGCTGAGAGGCTGTGGCTTGGGGGTGCAGTGAGCTGAGAGGCTCAGGTGTGGGTGCAGGTGAGCTGAGGGGCTCAGGTGTGAGGGTGCAGTGAGCTGAGAGGCTCAGGTGTGGGGGTGCAGTGAGCTGAGAGGCTGTGGTGTGGGGGTGCAGTGAGCTGAGAGGCTCAGGTGTGGGGGTGCAGTGAGCTGAGAGGCTGTGGTGTGGGGGTGCAGTGAGCTGAGAGGCTCAGGTGTGGGGTGCAGGTGAGCTGGGGAGGCTCAGGTGTGTGGGTGCAGTGAGCTGGGAGGCTGTGGTGTGGGGGTGCAGTGAGCTGAGAGGCTGTGGTGTGGGGTGCAGTGAGCTGGGAGGCTGTGGTGTGGGGGTGCAGTGAGCTGAGAGGCTGTGGTGTGGGGGTGCAGTGAGCTGAGAGGCTCAGGTGTGGGGGTGCAGTGAGCTGAGAGGCTGTGGTGTGGGGGTGCAGTGAGCTGAGAGGCTCAGGTGTGGGGGTGCAGGTGAGCTGGGGAGGCTCAGGTGTGTGGGTGCAGTGAGCTGAGAGGCTCAGGTGTGTGGGTGCAGTGAGCTGAGAGGCTCAGGTGTGTGGGTGCAGTGAGCTGAGAGGCTCTGGTGTGGGGGTGCAGTGAGCTGAGAGGCTGTGGCTTGTGGGTGCAGTGAGCTGAGAGGCTCAGGTGTGGGGGTGCAGTGAGCTGGGAGGCTGTGGTATGGGGGTGCAGTGAGCTAGGGAAGCTCAGGTGTAGGGGTGCCATGTCTGGGTTCTGTGGAAGCTCTGTGCTCCCCTCATCTTTCTCACAGTCGTCCGTGCACCGGGTCATGTATGACGGAGCTGGTTGCATACGAAAGCCATCACGTTCCTGCACACGAATTGGCTGTTATATCCACAGGGCGTTGTGTCTGTGTGAGCAGGAGTGTACGTACCCGGACCGTGTGGGTGTAGCTGTCTGGGCACCCTCTGACAGAGAAAATACACACATGGGTGCACACGCAAAACACACACACACACATGGACACACACGGACACACAGACTCACCACACAGACCACACATTCTACTAACATTATAGACACACACACAGACTCACAAACGCCACACACACACTACACATTATACTCATGTTATAGACACACACAGAGATGCTCAAACACGGACACAGACTGATCACACATGCTACACATTATACTCACGTTATAGAGACACACACAGACTCACAAACACCACACACACACTACACATTATACTCATGTTATAGACACACACAGATGCTCAAACATGGACACAGACTGATCACACATGCTACACATTATACTCATGTTATAGACAAACACAGATGCTCAAACACAGACACACAGACCACACATTCTACTAACATTATAGACACACACACAGACTCACAAACGCCACACACACACTACACATTATACTCATGTTATAGACACACACAGATGCACAAACACGGACACACAGACTGATCACACATGCTACACATTATACTCACGTTATAGACACACACACAGACTCACAAACATGGACACACAGACTGACCACACAGACCACACATTCTACTAACATTATAGACACACAGACTCACAAACGCCACACACACACACTACACATTATACTCATGTTATAGACACACACAGATGCACAAACACGGACACACTGAGCACGCATGCTACACATTCTACTAACGTTATAGACACACGCACAGACTCACAAACACCACACACACACTACACATTATACTCATGTTATAGACACACACAGATGCTCAAACATGGACACAGACTGATCACACATGCTACACATTCTACTAACATTATAGACACACACACAGACTCACAAACACCACACACACACTACACATTATACTCACGTTATAGACACACACAGATGCACAAACACGGACACACAGACTGATCACACATGCTACACATTATACTCACGTTATAGACACACACACACAGACTCACAAACACGGACACACACAGGCTCGCCACATACACACTACACATTATAGACACACACAGAGATGCACAAACACGGACTGACCACACATACTACACATTCTAACATTATAGACACACGCACAGACTCACAAACACGCACACACCACACACACGACCACCATTATACACACGGACACACGGAGGCACACCGCACACCGACAACACTTTACACTCACCTTCTAGACACGCTTGCAGGCACCCACCCACGGACACACCGACTCACCACACGTGACACACGCACCGACACACCGCACAACCCCGAACACGCACCGCGCATGACGCCCACCAAGCACACAGAGGCACACCAAACGCACATTATACACACCCCCCTGAACACACGCACGCGCACACCAGTCCCCACGCAGGCACACGCCACGCATACCACGCAGCGAGGCACACGGCGTCCATGTACAGACACCCCCATCCCCGCGCCTCACACACCAGCTGCCGGGACCTCCGGGCTCTCGAAGTCGATGACATCGACAGAAGCAAACCCCTCGCCCCGGCCGGTGTGGCTCAGTGGTTAGAGCCTCGGCCTGCAGACCGGAGGGTCCCGGGTTCGATTCCAGGTCAGGGATGCTCCCCGGCCTGGGCCCTCCCCGGTCGGGGGCACGTGCAGGAGGCCACCCCCCATCGATGTGTCTTCTCTCACGTCGATGTTTCTCTCAGTCTCTCCCTCTCTCTCCCACTCTCTCTCTCTAAACAAAACCAACAGAAACATGTCCCGGGGACTCCATGGGGCCGGGAGTCCCTGGCGTTTTGGGGGGGTCTCTCAGCGGTTTGCACCTCGACACGCAGGCCGGGCCAGACCCATTCTGCAGCCCGGTTGTGCTGGGTGTCAGCAAAGCGGGTCATTCCATTAGCGGGCCCGTGTCCTCCCCGAAATGGCTTTTTATGCCGACGACAGGTTTCTGGGGAGACACGGCCCGATAATGGAATCATCGCGGCCTCGCCCCCCCTTCCTCCGAGGGCGATTATGCATGTGCCATCAGAGCGGGGGCCCCTCCATAAATGAATAATCGCGATGAATTATGCAACCGCCTTGTGTCGGGGAGAAAGAAAAAAAAAAAAAAAGGAGAAGAAAAGGAAGAAAAATCAATCGAGGGTCTCGGAGTTAATGGATGAAGCTACGCCCGGTGTCAGGACAGAAATCAGCGTGTCAGCGTTCTGCACGCTTCATTCTTAGGGCCCCAAACAGGTCCCCCCCCCGCCCCCCTCCGTCCTCCCACCACCGTCGGATGGAAATGCAACATTTCCTCGTGAAACTCGCCGTTCCGGTGGGAGAGAGGTGGGGAGTGGGGGGGGGGCTGTTTGGAGAGGGGGTGTCCTGTCTGGGCGCCCCTGAGGGTTTTCTGGAAATACCCCCAAAGCCGTGGGCCAGTGTGGCTCAGTGGGTAGAGAGATGGCCCCCGGACGGAAGGGTCCTGGGTTCGATTCTGGTCAGGGGCCCATGTGGGAGTAAATCAACCCACGTCTCTCTCTCTCTCTCTCTCTCTCTCTCTCTCTCTCTCTCTCCCTTCCATTCTCTCTAAAAAAAAAAATCAATAGAAACATATCCTTGGGCCCGATCAGCGTGGCTCCGGGGTTGAGCGTCGACCTAGGAACCAGGAGGTCAGGGTTCGATTCCCGGTCAAGGGCACAGGCCCGGGTTGCGGGCTCCATCCCCAGTAGGGGGCGTGCAGGAGGCAGCCGACCCATGATTCTCTCTCCTCATGGATGTTTCTATCTCTTCCCCTTCTTCTCTGAAATCAATACATTTTTTAAAAAATATATTTTATTGATTTTTTTTACAGAGAGGAAGGGAGAGGGAGAGAGAGTCAGAAACATCGATGATGAGAGAGAAACATCCATCAGCTGCCTCCTGCACGCCCCCCACTGGGGATGTGCCCGCAACCAAGGTCCATGCCCTTGACCGGGAATCGAACCCGGGACCCTTCCGTCCGCAGGCCGACGCTCTATCCACTGAGCCACACCAGCCAGGGCCTTGCTTGATTTTTTAGGGTAGGAGCCTGGACCGTGTGTGTGCGTGTGCGTGTGTGTGTGTGTGCGCGCGTGTGTGTGTGCGTGTGTGCGTGTGCGTGTGTGTGTGTGTGTGCGTGTGCGTGTGTGTGTGTGTGTGTGTGCGTGTGTGACCTATGGCTCAATTCGACACCATCTTTCACCACCTTCCAGACACGTTCCGTTATTAGAAAAAAAATTGGTCTGCAGCCGGCGTGGCTCCGTGGACAGAGCGTCGGCCTGCGGACGGAAGGGTCCCGGGTTCGATTCCGGTCAAGGGCACGTACCTGAGTTGCAGGCTCCTCCCCGGCCCCGGGCCCTGGTCGGGGCGCGTGCAGGAGGCAACCCATCCATGTGTCTCTCTCCCATCCGTGTTTCTCTCTGTCTCTCCCTCTCTCTCTCCCTACAAATCGATGGGAATAAAATATCCCCGGGTGCAGACGGACAACAAAAAGTTGGAAAACTTCTCGGTGAGGGAGGGTCCGGCGTATTCCAACCTGCACACCTCCCTCTCCCCCCGCCCCCGTCTCCCCGCGACCCCCCCATCCCCCGTGTTTAACGCCGGCCTGACGTGACCCCCGTGACCTGGCATTCCTCGCACAACAGCCCGGGATATGGAGCGGAGATTGTTTTCACGCTCACCTAAGTGGTATCAGATGGGCCTCTGAGGCCTGGGCTCCGCGTGAGCAAATTCTCATTTTATCACTCAAAGGGAAGGACCCTCCCGCACCTCTCATCGCCTGTTGGAAGGAAACGGCTTCTTTTTTTTTTTAAAAAAAAGAGGATATTGTTCCATTGATTTTGAGAGAGAGGAAGGGAGAGAGAGAGAGAGAGAGAGAGAAACATCCATGATGAGAGAGAATCATGGACCGGCCGCCTCCTGCACGCCCCCCACTGGGGATGGAGCCTGCAACCCGGGCCTGTGCCCTTGACCGGGAATCGAACCCGGGACCCTTCAGTCCGCAGGCCGGCGCTCTATCCACTGAGCCACACCGGCTGGGGCCAAAACTGTTTTTCAAGGGCAGTTTACATTCAATATTATTTTTTTCCAGATTTTTAAAAAATTTTTTTTATTGATGAAGGTATTACATTCAGTATTATTTTTTAAATTTAAAATGCAATTTTATTGATTTCAGAGAGGAAGGGAGAGGGAGAGAGAGAGGAACATCCATGATGAGAGAGAATCATGGATCAGCTGCCTCCTGCACGCCCCCTCACTGGGGATGGAGCCCGCAACCCGGGCATGTGCCCTTGACCGGAATCGAACCCGGGACCCTTCAGTCTGCAGGCCGACGCTCTATCCACTGAGCCACACCAGCTGAGGCGAGCAGGACCCTTTTATACTCGACTAGAGGCCCGATGCATGAAATTCGTGCGAGAATAGGCCTTCCTTCCCCCCGGCTGCCGGCACCGGCTTCCCTCTGGCACCCGGGACCCGGGCAGTCCCGACTTCGTCCGGAAGGACATCCGGAAGGACATCCGGAAGGACGTCCGGTCTAATTAGCATATTATGCTTTTATTATCATAGATGAGAATCCTTTTACGGGATTGGTGAGTAGCGTGCACACACACACACACACACACACACACACTTTAACACATGGAGTTAGCATCAGGTTGTTGGATGATTTTGCTTCTATTTTTAAGAAAAATACACAGAGTGGCCAGATGATGATGATCTCTGAACGCATAACAACCTGGCCACTCAGTGTGTATATATATATAGATATTAGAGGCCCGGTGCATGAATCCGTGCACAGGTGGGGTCCGGCCAGCCTGGCCAGGGGGGGGGGACGTGGGCGGTCGGCCGGCCTGCCTGCTGGTCGAACTCCCGGTCGAGGGGACCATTTGCATATTAGCCTTTTATTCTATAGGACAGACACGGAGCGGCCGGATGGTTATGCGTTCAGAGATCATCATCATCTGGCCACTCAGTGTATATTTTATTGATTTCAGAGAGGAAGGGAGAGGGAGAGAGAGAGAGAAACATCCATGAGGAGAGAGAATCATGGATCGGCTGCCTCCTGCACGCCCCCCACTGGGGATGTGCCCGCAACCAAGGCACATGCCCTTGACCGGGAATCGAACCCGGGACCCTGCCGTCCGCAGGCCGACGCTCTATCCACTGAGCCACACCGGCCGGGGCGGGCGGGACCCTCTCATGCTCCGTGAGAACCCTCTTACGGGCTTGGTCCTAGCGTACGCCTGGCGCCCACATGCCTCCTTAATCCCGGCTCGTGTCCGTGTCCGGTATCCGTGGAGGGAGAGCCCTTCGAACAAGGCCGTATTGTCCGCGTGGCAGGAGCCCGGCTCCGGGAGCCGGCCTGATGGATAACAGGCTTACAGAAGCCCGGCTCCCCCGGCTTAGGAAAGACCCAGATCTCCAAGGAGGGGGGCCCGGTGGGGAGGGTGGGGGGGAGGACTGTGTGGGGAGGAGGTGAGAGACAGCCCACAGCTTCGTTCGGTTCCGTCCCGGACGGGAACCCGTGGCTCCGGCCGGCTCCCCAGGTATTTGGGGAGATGAGGTGAGCGGTTGCTGCAAATTTCGGCTGAGACACCCCCATCCCCCCCTGCAATCGAAACTCATGAACAGAGCCCGGCTGGTGTGGCTCAGTGGATAGAGCTTCGGCCTGCGGATCGAAGGGTCCCGGGTTCGATTCCGGTCAAGGGCACGGACCTCGGTTGCAGACTCCTCCCCGGCCTGGACCCTGGTCAGGGGCACGTGCAGGAGGCAACCCATCCGTGTGTCTCTCTCACATCGACGTTTCTCTCTGTCTCTCCCTCTCTCGCTTCCACTCTTTCCCTGAAAATTAATGGAAACACATCCTCACGTGAGAATGAAAAAAAAGAAAAAAAATCCTATAGAATAAAAGGCTTCTATGCAAATCGACCGAACGGCGGAACAACCGATCGCGATGACACGAACTGACCACCAGGGGGGCAGACGCTCAGTGCAGGAGCCGGGCTCGCGGCCGGCGGGCGTCTCCAAGGATGTCCGACTGCCTAAGCCTTCAGTCGGACGTCCCCCGAGGCCTCCCGGACTGCGAGAGGGTGCAGGCCGGGCTGAGGGACCCCCCCCCCAGCCTCTCCAGTGCACGGATTTCGTGCACCGGGCCTCTAGTGTGAAAATAAACTCGTGAAGCCGAAACCGGTGTGGCTCCGTGGACAGAGCGTCGGCCTGCAGACGGAAGGGTTGAAGGTTCGAGTCCTGGGCAAATCATCCTTAGGTGGCTGTGTTTCAGATATTTTTTTGGAAGCGGCCGATTTTATCCGGCAACCTCGCACGCACCAGGCCGAGCTGATTTTTGGAAAGATTTCTGCTCCCCGGACCGTTCCAGCCGCCAGAGACCGGGGGAGGCTGGGGATGGCGGCCTGTGAGGTCCGCAGGGACCAGGCTAGGGAGCTGGGGGGCGGGTCCCCAGGCCGGTCGGGGGCGGGAGAGCTGGAGGGCACAGCCGGGGCGTTTGCATACCAATCGGCACGATTTGCATGTGGCAGCCTGCGCCGTCCCCGGGCACCAGCTGAGGGGAAATTTAATAACAAATCCTCGGGGGTTTTTCCCGCAAACGCAGACCTTCCCCGGGGCCAGCTGCTCCCTCCGGCTCCTCGGAGGCCAGAGATGAAAATTAAATTAAATGAAAACTAACAAACACACACACACAAACCTGTTGGGGCGGGAACAGGTGGGGGCGGACACAGGTGGGGCTCTCCCTCCACGCCCACCAACCGCCATCTCGACCCTGCATTTTAGCCTTTGATTCCATAAGATATGGGCTGAGCGGCCGGATGGTTATGGGTTCAGAGATCATCGTCCCCTGGCCGCTCCGTGTATATCTACATCTATATCTATCTATCTATCATCTATCATCTATTATCTATCTATCTATCTATCTATATCTATCTATATCTATCTATCTATATCTATCATCTATCTATCTATATCTATCTATCTATCCATCTATATCTATCTATCTATCTATCTATATCATCTATCTATATCTATCTATCATCTATCTATCTATATCTATCTATATCTGTATCTATCTATCTATCTATCTATATCTATCATCTATCTATCTATGTATCTATCTATCATCTATCTATCTATCTATCTATCTATCTATCTATCTATCATCTATCTATCTATCTATCATCTATTAGAGGCCCGGTGCATGAATCCGTGCATGGGTGGGGTCCGGCCAGCCTGGCCATGGGGAGGGGACGTGGGCGGTCGGCCGGCCTGCCTGCTGGTCGAACTCCCGGTCGAGGGGACCATTTGCATATTAGCCTTTTAGAGCGTCGCCCTTCAGCCCATGCCGGGCAGGCCCCCCCTTCCCCCCGACCCTGGCCCCCATCTAAATTACGATGAAATATTTCTCCCCAGAGAAGAAGAAGGCGTTTGTCTGGGGAGACCCGCCCCGGCGTGCGGCCGTTATAAATCGCATCGCCTTGGAGGAGACGGGGGGGGTGGGGGGGCTCTGGGTTGGGGGGCGGGTGGGTGGGTGTGTTAGGGAGGCCCCACGTCTGGGTCCGGTGGCCCCCACAGTCCGGGACCTCCTCCCGTTTAGCTCCCCGCAAATGCAAACGAAATGCATTCCTGCAAACACACACACACACACACACACACACACACACACACAAGCAGGGTTTGTGCCAAGGGGTGGAAATGGGGGGGGGGGGTGGCTGACGGCTATGGGTGCTAATTGCTCTCCTGACGGTAGGCATCCACCCCCCCCCGCCTCTCGCCCATCACGGTTTTGTGTGTGAGAGGGGGGTGAGCATTGCCAATCCCAGGCAGGAACCCACCCCGACGCCCCCCGACATTCTGGTCAGGCATGGCTCTCTCTCTCACACACACGCATGCACACACATGCATACACATGCACACACATGCACACACATGCACACACATGCACACACACGCCTGGAGCCATCCAACCCGGCCACAGGGCTTCCCGCCGTGCCCATGTCCCCAGGCCTCTGCCATGCCCCCCAGCGCCCTCCTGTCTGGGCCTGGAACCCACGGGGAGGGCTGGGCCAGCCCCCCGGACGCCGGGCCAGGCCCTGTGACGTTTCACAAAAACTCAGGCTTGCAAAGGCTGTGCACCCCCGAACCCCCTGCCCCCCCTGCCCCCCCCGGCCCGGCCTCCACCATGCTCTGCCCACAACCGCTGAGGGCATTCCTCTTCCTGAGCCGCTCCCGTCTGTTCCGGCCAAAGACCCGTTTGCACGCAGCTCCATCCACCGTTTCCATCCCGCTGGCCCTGCACCCCAGAGGCGGCTCGGGACGGGGGGCAGGGGGTACCCCAGGGTCTGGACGACGTCGTGTAAGTGGGTGTCATTCCTGGTGGCTGCTGGGCGGCTGAGGGCGTGGGGGGGTGGATTGGACCAACCCAGGAGGGCCTGACGCATCCGGGGAGTTATTTAAACATTTTTCATTAAAAGAAAAGTTGGCTCGCCCTGGCCGGTGTGGCTCAGTGGATAGAGCATCAGCCTGCGGACTGAAGGGTCCCGGGTTCGATTCCGGTCAAGGGCACAGGCCCGGGTTGTGGGCTCCATCCCCAGTAGGGGGCGTGCAAGAGGCAGCCGATCTATGATTCTCTCTCATCGTGGATGTTTCTCTCTCTCTCTTCTTCTCCCTTCCTTTCTGAAATCAATAATATATATATATATATATATATATATATATATATATATATATATATATATAAAATAAATAAAATAAAAATACATCCAAGAGAGACAAAAATCCCACAAAACTCTGTTAGTCCAGGGGATGCATTCCTGAGTGTCTGGGCAAATTATTTTATCCCCTTTCGTTTTCTGAGAAGCGATACAGAGTTTTCTGCTGGATTTTTTTTTTTTCCTGTTGGAATAACAGGTAAAAATAAAAAATAAAAAACAGTCTGGGGCAGGTCTGTAGGCTCAGGCGAAAAAAATCTGAGATACTTGCAAAACGCGCCGTTATTTCAAAGGAAGGAGAAGCGGAAAATAAGAGACGAAGAAGGAGACAAATAAAGGTATTTTTTAATTTATTTGAGCACTAGAGGCCTGATGTACGAAATTCGTACACGGGGGGCGGAGAGAGGGGGTTCCCTCAGCTGGCCTGCACCCTCTTGCAATCCGGGACCCCTCAGGAGACATTCCTCTGGCAATCTGGGACCACTGGCTCCTAACTACTCGCCTGCCTGCCTGATCGCCCCTAACCACTCACCTGCCTGCCTGATCGCCCCTAACCACTCACCTGCCTGCCTGATTGCCCCTAACCACTCGCCTGCCTGATCGCCCCTAACCACTCTGCCTGCCTGCCTGATCGCCCCTAACCACTCTGCCTGCCTGATCGCCCCTAACCACTCTGCCTGCCTGCCTGATCGCCCCTAACCACTCTGCCTGCCTGATCGCCCCTAACCACTCTGCCTGCCTGCCTGATTGCCCCTAACCACTCGCCTGCCTGATCGCCCCTAACCACTCTGCCTGCCTGCCTGATCGCCCCTCACCACTCTGCCTGCCTGATCGCCCCTAACCACTCTGCCTGCCTGCCTGATCGCCCCTAACCACTCTGCCTGCCTGATCGCCCCTAACCACTCTGCCTGCCTGATCGCCCCTAACCACTCTGCCTGCCTGCCTGATTGCCCCTAACCACTCTGCCTGCCTGATCGCCCCTAACCACTCTGCCTGCCTGATCGCCCCTAACCACTCTGCCTGCCTGCCTGATCGCCCCTCACCACTCTGCCTGCCTGATCGCCCCTAACCACTCTGCCTGCCTGCCTGATCGCCCCTAACCACTCTGCCTGCCTGATCGCCCCTAACCACTCTGCCTGCCTGATCGCCCCTAACCACTCTGCCTGCCTGCCTGATCGCCCCTAACCACTCTGCCTGCCTGATCGCCCCTAACCCCTCTGCCTGCCTGATCACCCCTAACCACTCTGCCTGCCTGATCACCCCTAACCACTCTGCCTGCCTGATCACCCCTAACCACTCTGCCTGCCTGATCACCCCTAACCACTCTGCCTGCCTGATCGCCCCTAACCACTCACCTGCCTGATCGCCCCTAACCACTCTGCCTGCCTGATCACCCCTAACCACTCTGCCTGCCTGATCGCCCCTAACCCCTCTGCCTGCCTGATCGCCCCTAACCACTCACCTGCCTGCCTGATCGCCCCTAACCACTCACCTGCCTGCCTGATCGCCCCTAACCACTCTGCCTGCCTGATCGCCCCTAACCCCTCTGCCTGCCTGATCGCCTCTAACTGCCTCTGCCTCAGCCCCCACAGCCGTGTCTTCCTCTGCAAGGACGCCCGGAGTGACGTCCGGAAGGCCGTTCGGCTGTCTGGTCTAATTAGCAGATCACGCTTTTGTTATTACAGATTGGACTTGCTGGGTATCGGCCGATCACGGCCCGGGCCCAGCCTTCGGCTCACACGCATGTCAGGGCGACGGTGATGGGTCTCTGTCCCCACGTGAACGCCTTTCGCCACCCCCAGCGCTTCCTCGGGCCGTTCTGTAGCCGATGAATTTTGCCCACCCGTCGAGGCAGCTTTTTACGTATTTAATTTAATTTTTAAAATGAAATGTATAAGAGGGACCCCCCTCGTTGCAGACACCCCGAAACGGGGCGACGGGTTCAACCGATACCGTTTCTGAGCCTGCCAAAAAGAACCCCACAGAATAAAAGCCTCATATGCTAAGTGTCCGGTCGTCCAGGCGTCCGGTCAACCAATCACAGCGTCATATGCTAATGATATGCTAAGGCCGCTCAACAGCTCGCTATGACGTGCACTGACCACCAGGGGGCAGACGCTCCGACCGGTAGGTCAGCTTGCTGCTGGGGTCCGGCCGATCGGGACTGAGCGAGACGGGCCGGACACGCCCTGGAGCCCTCCCGCGGTCCCTCCCCGGCTGGCCGACCTCCCGCGTCCCTCCCCGGCCCCCATCATGCACCGGGCCTCTAATATATATATATACTGGGTGGCCAGATTATTATGATCTCTGAACACACACACATACATATATATTAGAGGCCCGGTGCATGAATCCGTGCATGGGTGGGGTCCGGCCAGCCTGGCCAGGGGGAGGGGACATGGGCGGTCGGCCGGCCTGCCTGCTGGTCGAACTCCTGGTCGAGGGGACCATTTGCATATTCGCCTTTTATTCTATAGGACGGACACGGAACAGCCGGATGGTTATGCGTTCAGAGATCATCGTCATCTGGCCGCTCCGTGTAAAGTCACCCCATTGAGAGCTGACCCCGGTCTCCATTCCGGGGGGAGACGGAGGATCCGGGGGAGACGCCCCCAGCACCCCCACCCCCCTCCCCGCTTCGTCGGAGAATTTCCGTGGGAAAATACCAGAAATGTGCTTGGCGGGTAACCGCGGAGGGAAGGAATTCCACCCCGAAAGGGCGTAACGGACGAGGAAGAATGTGGTGAAACCCACCAAACACCTCGAGACTGACCTTTAAAACAACTTTACGGACGTATAATTTACATACCATGAAATCCGCTTTTTTTTTTTTTAAAAAAAAATGTACCATTTCATGCTCTTTTAGTGAATTTGCAGACTTGTGCAACCATCACCACGGACTCATTCTGGGACGTTCTCGTCACCGCCCGCCCCCCCTCCGCCCGCCGCCCCCCCCCCCAAAAAGCCAGAAACGAGATGCCTGTTTTGAGTCATTATTCTGACCTCCTCCCGCGACCGCCAGTCCCCAGACAACCACAGATCTGCGCTCTGTCTGCGTAGATTTTCCTTTTTCCGGATGATTCCGTACCCACGGAATCCTGGGACACAAGGCCCTTGGCATCTGGCTCCGCTCGCTGAGCATCTGTCCCTTCAAGGGGCATCCACGTGGCAGCCCCTCTCCTTTTTCAGGGCTGCGTACTATTCCACCGTAAAAGCCTCATATGCTAAGGGTCCGGTCGTCCAGGCGTCCGTTCAGCCAATCACAGCGTCATATGCTAATGATATGCTAAGGACGCTCAACCGCTCGCTATGACGTGCACTGACCACCAGGGGGCAGACGCTCCGACCGGTAGGTGAGCTTGCTGCTGGGGTCCGGCCGATCGGGACTGAGCGAGACGGGCCGGACACGCCCTGGAGCCCTCCCGCGGT